>NC_052318.1:193266-244976 GCF_016432855.1 Salvelinus namaycush
GCAGAGGGCAGTGTTGATCTTGCTGCTGTTCTGTCTGCCCTGCTGGGGCCTCCTCATCAACGCCCACAACATCCTACTAGCCATGAATCAGGAGCAGGAGGTGGCCCGGTGGGAAACACTCACACAGATACACACACACACTAACAAACATGCACACACACACACACACACACACACACACACGCACGATGTGGATGTTGGCTCAAACATAAATGTCTGTGCATTGTGGTTCGTAAAGAGCTGACTGTTTGTTCTGTTGTCTCCCCGTCAGGATCGCCCAGCTTTATGTGACGCTTTACCTGCCTGCTGTTCCTGTGAGTAACACTGTCTCCAACCAGAGGACTGAGATAGAGCCTGAACAGGGACATAGAACAGTCTAGACACAGCCTGATTGTGGACAGTCTAGATAGAGCCTGGTTGAGGACAGAGGACTGAGATAGAGCCTGGGTTGGGACAGAGACCAGTCGAGACAGATCTTGGGTGGGGACAGAGAACTGCGGTTTAGTCTGGGTGGGGACAAAGGACAGTGTATATATGGTCTAGGTGGAGACAGATGACAGACTAGATAGAGTCTGGGTGGGGGCAGAATACTGAAAGAGGACTGAGATAGATCTGGGTGGAGATAGAGGACTAAGAATGAATGTCCCCATCCAGGCTGTACGTCAGTCTTCTGTCCCACCCAGACTGTATGTCAGTCCTCTGTCCCCACCCAGGCTGTGTCAGTCCTCTGTCCCCACCCAGGCTGTATGTCAGTCCTCTGTCCCCATCCAGGCTACATGTCAGTCCTCTGTCCCCATCCAGGCTACATGTCAGTCCTCTGTCCCCACCCAGGCTACATGTCAGTCCTCTGTCCCCACCCAGGCTACATGTCAGTCCTCTGTCCCCACCCAGGCTGTATGTCAGTCCTCTGTCCCCACCCAGACTGTATGTCAGTCCTCTGTCCCCACCCAGGCTGTATGTCAGTCCTCTGTCCCCACCCAGACTGTATGTCAGTCCTCTGTCCCCACCCAGGCTACATGTCAGTCCTCTGTCCCCACCCAGGCTACATGTCAGTCCTCTGTCCCCACCCAGGCTGTATGTCAGTCCTCTGTCCCCACCCAGACTGTATGTCAGTCCTCTGTCCCCACCCAGGCTACATGTCAGTCCTCTGTCCCCACCCAGACTGTATGTCAGTCCTCTGTCCCACCGAACTCTAGCAAGACTGTCATTTGTCCCCACACATGTTCTATCTCAGTCTGTCTCAGTGTTGCATCTGTAATACGAGGGATCTGTCTGGAGTCTGACTGATCCATCTGGGGTCAAAGTATTCCATCTGGGGTCTGACTGATCCATCTGGGGTCTAAGTCTTCCATCTGGGGTCTGACTGATCCATCTGGGGTCTAAGTCTTCCATCTGGGGTCTGACTGATCCATCTGGGGTCTAAGTCTTCCATCTGGGGTCTGACTGATCCATCTGGGGTCTAAGTCTTCCATCTGGGGTCTGACTGATCCATCTGGGGTCTAAGTCTTCCGACTGGGGTCTGACTGATCCATCTGGGGTCGAAGTCTTCCATCTGGGGTCTGACTGATCCATCTGGGGTCTAAGTCTTCCGACTGGGGTCTGACTGATCCGTCTGGGGTCTGACTGATCCATCTGGGGTCTAAGTCTTCCGACTGGGGTCTGACTGATCCGTCTGGGGTCTGACCTATCCGTCTGGGGTCTGAGTGTTCCGTCTGGGGTCTGACTGATCCGTCTGGGGTCTGACCTATCCGTCTGGGGTCTGAGTGTTCCGACTGGGGTCTGAGTGTTCCATCTGGAGTCTGACTGATCCATCTGGGGTCTGAGTGTTCTGTCTGGGATCTGAGTGTTCTGTCTGGGGTCTGAGTGTTCCGTCTGGGGTATGAGTGTTCCATCTGGAGTCTGACTGATCCATCTGGGGTCTGAGTGTTCTGTCTGGGATCTGAGTGTTCTGTCTGGGGTCTGAGTGTTCCGTCTGGGGTCTGAGTGTTCCGTCTGGAGTCTGACTGATCCGTCTGGGGTCTGAGTGTTCTGTCTGGGGTCTGAGTGTTCCGTCTGGGGTCTGAGTGTTCCGTCTGGGGTCTGAGTGTTCCGTCTGGAGTCTGACTGATCCGTCTGGGGTCTGAGTGTTCCGTCTGGAGTCTGACTGATCCGTCTGGGGTCTGAGTGTTCCGTCTGGAGTCTGACTGATCCGTCTGGGGTCTGAGTGCTCCGTCTGGAGTCTGACTGATCCGTCTGGGGTCTGAGTGTTCCGTCTGGAGTCTGACTGATCCGTCTGGGGTCTGAGTGTTCCGTCTGGAGTCTGACTGATCCGTCTGGGGTCTGAGTGCTCCGTCTGGAGTCTGACTGATCCGTCTGGGGTCTGAGTGTTCCGTCTGGAGTCTGACTGATCCGTCTGGGGTCTGAGTGTTCCGTCTGGAGTCTGACTGATCCGTCCGGTTAGTTCAAAACGACTGACATCATTACTCTTCCACCCCTCTCCTCCTTTCACAGGCTATGTTCCTGCACCAGTTGCAAACAGCTTACCTACAGAACCAGGTATTGTGTGTGTGTGTGTGTGTGTGTGTGTGTGTGTGTGTGTGTGTGTGTGTGTGTGTGTGTGTGTGTGTGTGTGTGTGTGTGTGTGTGTGTGTGTGTGTGTGTGTGTGTGTGTGTGTGCTACTGTGTGTGCTTTTTTGCGTGATTTGTAACTTATTTTGTACATAATGTTTCTGCTACCAAAAAGAGCTTGACTGAAAAGAGCTTCTGGATATCTGAACAGCGATTACTCACCTCGTACTAGACAAAGATGTTTTCTTTAATGAGTTGGACGCAAAGGATTTACTTCAGACACCCGACAAGGCCCAAATCCCCGTCATTCTCATGAAGGAGAGACAGATATATCGGGGACGTTGGTCGGGGTGCTTTGTAAGGATCCGACGGCGAGTGGTAAATCTGCCTCTACCATCAGTCTTATTACCCAACGTACTATCGTTGGATAACAAAATGGACGAGCTATCATCACAAATATCCTACCAACGGGACATTAATTATCTTCTGTTCCACTGAGTCGTGGCTGAACGACGACATGGGTAACATACAGTTGATGGGGTTTTCGCCTCGTCGATAGAACTGCTGCCTCCGGTAAGACAAGGGGTGGCGGTCTGTGTATATTTGTAAACAACAGCTGGTGCTCTATCATGAGGTGGAGTATCTCATGATAAGTTGTAGACCACACTAAGCCTGCACTCAATGAGCTGTATAAGGCCATAAGCAAACAGGAAAACACTCATCCAGAGGTGGTGCTCCTAATGGCCGGGGACATTAATACAGGGAAACTTAAATCCGTTTTACCTCATTTCTACCATCATGTTAAATGTGCAACCAGAAGGGGAAAAAAACTCTAGACCACCTTTACTCCACACACAGAGACTGACTATAATTATATCCTCCTGATTCCTGCTTACAAGCAAAAACTAAAGCAGGAAGTACCAGAAGTGGTCAGATGAAGCAGATGCTAAACTACAGGACTGTTTTGGTTAGCACAGACTGGAACATGTTCCGGGATTCTTCCGATGGCATTGAGGAGTACACCACATCAGTCAATGGCTTCATCAATAAGTGCTTAGATGACATCGTTCCCAAAAGTGACCACAGGTACATACAACAGCCAGAAGCCATGGATTACAGGCAACATCCGCACTGTGCTAAAGGGTAGAGCTTTCAAGGAGCGGGACTCTAACCCGGACGCTTATAAGAAATCCCGCTCGCCCTCCGACGAACCATTAAACAGGCAGAGTGTCAATACAGGACTAAGACTGAATCATACTACACCGGCTCCGACGCTCGTCGGATGTGGCAGGGCTTGCAAACTATTACAGACTACAAAGGGACGCACAGCCGAGAGCTGCACAGTGACACGAGCCAAACAGATGAGATAAATTACTTCTATGCTCGCTTCGAGGCAAGCAACACTTAAGCATGCATGAGAGCATCAGCTGTTCCAGACGACTGTGTGATCACGCTCTCTGTAACCGATGTCAGTAAGACTTTTAAACAGGTCAACATTCACAAGGCTGCGGGGCCAGACGGATTACCAGGACGTGTACTACGAGCATGCGCTGACCAACTAGCAAGTGTCTTCACTGACATTTTCAACCTGTCCCTGACTGAGTCTGTAATACCAACATGTTTCAAGCAGACCACCATAGTCCCTGTGCCCAAGAACACCAAGATAACCTGCCTAAATGACTACAGACACGTAGCACTCACGTCTGTAGCCATGAAGTGCTTTGAAAGGCTGGTCATTGCTCACATCAAAACCATTATCCCAGAAACCCTAGACCCACTCCAATTTGCATACCGCCCCAACAGATCCACAGATGATGCAATCTCTATTGCACTCCACACTGTCCTTTCCCACCTGGACAGAAGGAACACCTATGTGAGAATGCTATTCATTGACTACAGCTCAGCGTTCAACACCATACTGCACTCAAAGCTCATCACTAAGCTAAGGACCCTGGGACTAAACACTTCCCTCTGCAACTGGATCCTGGACTTCCTGACGGGCCGCCCCCAGGTGGTAAGGTTAGGTAACAACACATCTGCCATGCTGATCCTCAACACAGGGGCCTGCTCAGTCCCCTCCTGTAGTGGAGCAGGTTGAGAGCTTCAAGTTCCAACAAACTAACATGGTCCAAACACACCAAGACAGTCATGAAGAGGGAACGACAAAGCCTATTCCCCCTCAGGAGACTGAAAAGATTTGGCATGGGTTCTACAGCTGCACCATTGAGAGCACCCTGACTGGTTGCATCACTGCCTGGTGTGGAAACTGCTCGGTCTCCGACCGCAAGGCACTACAGAGGGTACAAAGGGGCCAAGCTTCCTGACATCCAGGACCTCTATAACAGGTGGTGTCAGAGGAAGGCCCTAAAAATGGTCAAAGACTCCAGCCACCCTCGTCATTGACTGTTCTCTCTGCTACCGCATGGCAATCGGTATCAGAGCGCCAAGTCTAGGTCCAAAAGGCTTCTTATTAACAGCTTCCAAACCATAAGACTCCTGAAAAGCTAATCAAATGGCTACCTGGACTATTTGCATTGTCTTCCCTTATTTTTCTTAAACCTGCTGCAGGGGCAGTATTGAGTAGCTTGGATGAAAGGTGCACAGCGGTGCCCAGAGTAAACGGCCTGCTCCTCAGTCATAGTTGCTAATATATGCATATTATTATTAGTATTGGATAGAAAACACTCTGAAGTTTCTAAAACTGTTTGAATTATGTCTGTGAGTATAACAGAACTCATATGGCAGGCAAAAACCTGAGAAAGAATCCAAACGGGAAGTGGGAATTCTGAGGCTGGTCAATTTTAAACCAAGATCCTATTGAAATCACAGCGAGATATGGATGGGTTTGCACTTCCTATGGCTTCCACTAGATGTCGACAGTCTGTAGAACCTTGTCTGATGCCTCTACTGTGAAGGCGGGCCGAATGAGAGGGGAATTAGTCAGGTCTGCCATGACCTGACCATGCTTTCACCATGCGTGTTCACATGAGAGGGAGCTCTGTTCCATCGCTCATCTGAAGTCAATGTAATTCACCGGTTGGAACGTTATTCAAGATTTATGTTAAAAACATTCTAAAGATTGATTCAATACATCGTTTGACATGTTTCTACGGACTGTTACGGAACTTTTGGACATTTCGTCAGCTTTTAGTGAACGCGCTTCCTGACGTTGGATTTGTTAACCAAACACGCTAACGAAAATAGCTATTTGGACATAAATGATGGACATTACCGAACCAAACAAACATTTATTGTGGACGTGGGAGTCCTGGGAGTGCATTCCGACGAAGATCAGCAAAGGTAAGTGAAGATTTATAATGCTTTTTATGAGTTTTGTTGACTGCACAATTTGGCGGGTAACTGTATGGCTTCCTTTTGTGGCTGAACGCTGTTTTCAGATGATTGAATATTGTGTTTTGCCGTAAAGCTTTTTGAAATCTGACACAGCGGTTGCATTAAGAATAAGTGTATCTTTAATTCTATGTAAAACATGTATCTTTCATCAAAGTTTATGATGAGGATTTCTGTTATTTGATGTGACTCTGCAATTTCTCTGGATATTTTGGAGGCATTTCTGAACATGGCGCCAATGTAAACTGAGGTTTTTGGATATAAATATGAACTTAATCGAACAAGACATATATGTATTGTGTAACATGATGTCCTATGAGTGTCATCTGATGAAGATCATCAAAGGTTAGTGATTCATTTTATCTCTATTTGTGCTTTTTGTGACTCCTCTCTTTGGCTGGAAAAATGTCTGAATTTTTCTTTGAGTTGGTGGTGACCTAACATAATCGTTTGTGGTGCTTTCGCTGAAAAGCCTATTTGAAATCGGACACTTTGGTGGGATTAACAACAAGATTACCTTTAAAATGGTATAAAATACATGTATGTTTGAGGAATTTTAATTATGAGATTTCTGTTGTTTGAATTTGGCGCCCTGCACTTTCACTGGCTGTTGTCATAACATCCCGTTAACGGGATTGCAGCCATAAGAAGTTTTAAGGGCTTGTAAGTAAGCATTTCACTGTAAATTCTACAGCTGTTGAATTCGGTGCATATGACAAATAGAAATGGATTTGATTTAACTGTGTCTCCCAGGGGATCATCCTACCTCAGATGTACACAGCAGCAGCAGCTAACCTCATTAACCTGGCTGTCAACTACATCCTGCTCTTCAGCCTGGAGATGGGAGTCATGTACTGCACTAGCTTCCTCTCCTGCTCCTATCCTCTTCTTCCTCTCCTACTCCTATCCTCTTCTTCTTCCTCTCCTATCTTCATCCCCCCTCCTCCTTATCTTTTCCCCCTCCTCCTTCTCTACCCCCTCTTCTTCCCCTGCCCTTCTCTCCTCCTTCTCTCCCCTCCCCCTTTTCGCACCCTCCTCCTTCTCTCCCCTCCCCCTTTTCTCACCCTCCTCCTTCTCTTCCTCCCCTCCTCCTTCTCTCCCCTCCTCCTTCTCTTCCTCCCCTCCTCCTTCTCTCCCCTCCTCCTTCTCTCCCCCTCCTCCTTCTCTCCCCCTCCTCCTTCTCTTCCCCTCTCCTCCTTCTCTCCCCTCCCCCTTTTCGCACCCTCCTCCTTCTCTTCCTGCCCTCCTCCTTCTCTTCCTCCCCTCCTCCTTCTCTCCCCCTCCTCCTTCTCTTCCCCTCTCATCCTTCTCTCCCCCTCCTCCTTCTCTTCCCCCCCTCCTTCTTCTCCTCCTTCTCTCCCTTCTCTCCTCTTCTCTCCCCTCCCTCTTCTCTCCTCGTTCTCCCCTCTTCTCTCCCCTCCTCGTTCTCTTCCTCCCCTTCCTCCTTCTCTCCCCTCATCCTTCTCTTCCTCCCCTCCTCCTTCTCTCCCATCCTCCTTCTCTTCCTCCCCCTCTCCCCTCCTCCTTCTCTCCCCTCCTCCTTCTCTTCCTCCCCTCCTCCTTCTCTCCCCTCCTCCTTCTCTTCCTCCCCTCCTCCTTCTCTCCCCTCCTCCTTCTCTTCCTCCCCTCCTCCTTCTCTCCCCTCCTCCTTCTTTTCCCCTCTCCTCATTCTCTTCCTCTCCTCCTTCTCTTCCTCCCCTCCTCCTTCTCTCCCCTCCTCGTTCTCTTCCTCCCCTTCCTCCTTCTCTCCCCTCCTCCTTCTCTTCCTCCCCTCCTCCTTCTCTCCCCTCCTCCTTCTCTTCCTCCCCTCCTCCTTCTCTCCCCTCCTCCTTCTCTTATCCCCTCTCCTCATTCTCTTCCTCTCCTCCTTCTCTCCCCTCCCCCTTTTCTCACCCTCCTCCTTCTCTTCCTCCCCTCCTCCTTCTCTCACCCTCCTCCTTCTCTTCCTCCCTTCCTCCTTCTCTCCCCCTCCTCCTTCTCTCCCCCTCTCCTCCTTCTCTCCCCCTCTCCTCCTTCTCACTCCCTCTCCTCCTTCTCTCCCCCTCCTCCTTCTCTCCCCCTCTCCTCCTTCTCTCCCTCTCCTCCTTCTCTCCCTCTCCTCCTTCCTCCTCCTTCTCTCTCCCTCTCCTCCTTCTCTCCCCATCTCCTCCTTCTCTCTCCCTCTCCTCCTTCTCTCTCCCTCTCCTCCTTCTCTCTCCCTCTCCTCCTTCTCTCCCCCTCTCCTCCTTCTCTCCCTCTCCTCCTTCTCTCCCCCTCCTCCTTCTCTCTCCCTCTCCTCCTTCTCTCCCCCTCTCCTCCTTCTCTCCCCTCCCCCTTTTCTCACCCTCCTCCTTCTCTTCCTCCCCTCCTCCTTCTCTCACCCTCCTTCTTCTCTCCCCTCCCCTCCTCCTTCTCTTCCCCTCTCCTCCTTCTCTCCCCCTCCTCCTCCTTCTCTCCCCTCCTCCTTCTCTCCCCTCCCCCTTCTCTCCTCCTTCTCACCCCTTCCTCCTCTCCCCTTCCTCCTTCTCTTCCCCCCCTCCTTCTTCTCTTCCTTCTCTCCTCTTCTCTCCCCTCCCCCTTCTCTCCTCCTTCTCACCCCTTCCTCCTCTCCCCTTCCTCCTTCTCTCCCTTCTCTCCTCTTCTCTCCCCTTCCTCTTCTCTCCTCGTTCTCCCCTCTTCTCTCCCCTCCTCGTTCTCTTCCTCCCCTTCCTCCTTCTCTCCCCTCCTCCTTCTCTCCCCTCCTCCTTCCCTCCCCTCCTCATTCTCCCCCCCTTCCTTCCCCTCCTCCTTCTCTCCCCTCCTCGTTCTCCCCCCCTTCTCTCCCCTCCTCCTTCTCTCCCCTTCCTCCTCTCAATTACAGTAAATGTGTTGTTGTGTGTTATAATGTCTGAGTGTGTGTGTTATTGATCCTGTGTCTGTGTTGTTGTGTTGTGTAGAGGCTCTGCTATAGCGAACAGCCTGTCTCAGATCACCATCTGTCTGCTCCTCTACTTATACATCTGTTGGAGAGGCCTCCACAAGAACACATGGGCAGGTCAGACACATACGCTTTGTCCCTCCCTCTGCTGGCCAAATGTGGTTATTGATGTCAATAGATATTAGTTTTTTTTTAGCGATGACTGATGTGTGGATGCTCCTCCAGGCTGGTCCAGGGAGGCCCTCCAGGAGTGGGGTTCCTACATGCAGCTGGCCATCCCCAGTACCCTGATGGTCTGCTTCGAGTGGTGGGTCTGGGAGATAGGAGGCTTCCTCGCTGGTCAGTCTGTGTGTGTGTGTGTGTGTGTGTGTGTGTGTGTGTGTGTGTGTGTGTGTGTGTGTGTGTGTGTGTGTGTGTGTGTGTGTGTGTGTGTGTGTGTGTGTGTGTGTGTGTGTGTGTGTGTGTGTGTCGACAATTACACTTAACTAATAGGAATTCAAAACCATCCGATCCTTCTTCCCCTCTCTCCAACAACCTCTCATTTTTTCCCTTTGAAATTCGATATATCATGGATGAACATCTATTTTTGATGCATTCAGGGTTATTTCCGTGTAGTTACAGGGTTAATTCCGTGTGGTTACAGGGTTAATTCCGTGTGGTTACAGGGTTAATTCCGTGTGGTTACAGGGTTAATTCCGTGTGGTTAAAGGGTTAATTCCGTGTGGTTAAAGGGTTAATTCCGTGTGGTTAAAGGGTTAATTCCGTGTGGTTAAAGGGTTAATTCCGTGTGGTTACAGGGTTAATTCCGTGTGGTTACAGGGTTAATTCCGTGTGGTTACAGGGGTAATTCCGTGTGGTTACAGGGGTAATTCCGTGTGGTTAAAGGGTTAATTCCGTGTGGTTACAGGGGTAATTCCGTGTGGTTAAAGGGTTAATTCCGTGTGGTTACAGGGTTAATTCCGTGTGGTTACAGGGTTAAATCTCCATGGTTACAGGGGTAATTCCGTGTGGTTACAGGGTTAATTCTGTGTGGTTAAAGGGTTAATTCCGTGTGGTTAAAGGGTTAATTCCGTGTGGTTAAAGGGTTAATTCCGTGTGGTTACAGGGTTAATTCCGTGTGGTTACAGGGTTAATTCCGTGTGGTTAAAGGGTTAATTCCGTGTGGTTACAGGGTTAATTCCGTGTGGTTAAAGGGGTAATTCTCCATGGTTACAAGGTTAAAACAGAAACAACTCAAAGGTTAACAGCTTAGGCATTCATTCTGAGTGGTTACGGTTAGGGCTATGGTTTGGAGAAGAATTTAAAAAGACGTGCTATTACCATCAGGTCATTTCCTAGTCATCAGGCTGCTCTCTCCCCACACCATAGAATCTAAAAGGGTTCTTCGGCTGTCCCCATGGGAGAACCCTTCCATGAACCCTTTTTGGTTCCAGGTAGAACCCTTTTGAGTTCCGTGTTGAACCCTTTCCACAAAGGGTTCTACATGGGAAGAACCCTTTTTTCTAGGAGTGCACATCTCTCTCTCTCTCTCTCTCTCTCTCTAGGTATGCTTGGAGAGGTGGATCTTGCAGCACAGCATGTGTTGTTGGAGATAGGAGCCATTACCTACATGGTGAGAAACACACACCTGTCTAGTTACCTCTTCCCCATAACTCTTCTCACCCCTTCCTCACCCTGACCTCCAAGATCACCTCCTCCCCACACCTCCCACTGCCTTTCTGTCTCAGTGTGATACAACCATATATACAAAAAGTATGTGGACACCCCTTCAAATTAGTGGATTCGGCAATTTCAGCCAAACCCGTTGCTGATAGGTGTATAAAATCGAGCACACAGCCAGGTCCTTGTCCAGTTCCCTCTAGGTGTCCATGTGGCTGCCTGTATGGTAACTAACTGTGAGGTCCTTGTCCAGTTCCCTCTAGGTGTCCATGTGGCTGCCTGTATGGTAACTAACTGTGGGGTCCTTGTCCAGTTCCCTCTAGGTGTCCATGCAGCTGCCTGTGTGCGGGTAGGGAACGCTCTGGGAGCAGGAGACACCTCCAGGGCTCTACTCACCTGCAAAGTAGCTCTGGTGCTCTCAGGTAAAATCATGCTTAGCATTATAGCTCTGGTGCTCTCAGGTAAAATCATGCTTAGCATTAAAGCTCTGGTGCTCTCAGGTAAAACTATGCTTAGCATTATAGCTCTGGTGCTCTCAGGTAAAATCATGCTTAGCATTATAGCTCTGGTGCTCTCAGGTAAAACTATGCTTAGCATTAAAGCTCTGGTGCTCTCAGGTAAAATCATGCTTAGGATTATAGCTCTGGTGCTCTCAGGTCAGACCATGCTTAGGATTATATTATTAAGTTGCTGGATTTAATTCTTTTATATATACTTTTTTTAACCTTTTTTATACAGGTTTTTCTTATTAAGATAACACCTCTTTTCCAAGAGAGACCTGGTCTAAAAGCAGCCGGGGGAACAACGTTTCAGACAAAACTATTTACATACACTAACACAACATTAAACAAAACCATAGACACACAACAATTACATATCACGTTAAAAAAACACGAATGTCATGACTTAAAAACAGCTGTCCTAAAGACACTCTTCTATAATATATACATCAATCAAGTGTTTAAACTCCACCAACGTGACTAGATCATAACATTTATGTAACGATAGTCATTTTCTTCCTCCTCCTCGGACGAGGAGAAGCGAGACGGATCGGACCAATACGCAGAGTGGTTAGTATCCATAGTGATTTAATATACAACAAAACAATATGCGATACAAAATAACAAAAATAACTACCGTGACAGTCCCGTGTGGCGAAACACTGACACAAGAACAAACACCCACAAAACACACGTGAAACCCCGGCTGCCTAAGTATGATTCTCAATCAGGGACAACGATTGACAGCTGCCTCTGATTGAGAATCATACCCGGCCGAACACAAACATCCCAACATAGAAAATAACACATAGACAACCCACCCAACTCACGCCCTGACCATACTAAATAAATACAAAAACAATGGAAAACAGGTCAGGAACGTGACAATTTAAACATGTTCAGGAGAGAATTCCAGGACCACAGAGCTGAGTAACTTAAACTATTTCTACCATGACCTGTTCTAATTCTTGGTACTGTTAAAAGCAAATATTGGCAGGAACTGGAACACGCTGCCGTATACACGTCGATCCAGAGCATACCAAACATGCTCAATGGGTGACATGTCTGGTGGGTATTCAGGCCATGGTAGAACTGGGACATTTTCAGCTTCCAGGAATTGTGTTCAGATCCTTGCAACATGGGGCTGTGCATTATCATGCTGAAACAGGGACGTACTAACAACATGAGGCTGTGCATTATCATGCTGAAACAGGGACGTACTAACAGCATGGGGCTGTGCATTATCATGCTGAAACAGGGACGTACTAACAACATGGGGCTGTGCATTATCATGCTGAAACAGGGACGTACTAACAACATGGGGCTGTGCATTATCATGCTGAAACAGGGACGTACTAACAACATGGGGCTGTGCATTATCATGCTGAAACAGGGACGTACTAACAGCATGGGGCTGTGCATTATCATGCTGAAACAGGGACGTACTAACAACCTGGGGCTGTGCATTATCATGCTGAAACAGGGACGTACTAACAACCTGGGGCTGTGCATTATCATGCTGAAACATGGACGTACTAACAACATGGGGCTGTGCATTATCATGCTGAAACAGGGACGTACTAACAGCATGGGGCTGTGCATTATCATGCTGAAACAGGGACGTACTAACAACATGGGGCTGTGCATTATCATGCTGAAACAGGGACGTACTAACAACATGGGGCTGTGCATTATCATGCTGAAACAGGGACGTACTAACAACATGGGGCTGTGCATTATCATGCTGAAACAGGGACGTACTAACAACATGGGGCTGTGCATTATCATGCTGAAACAGGGACGTACTAACAACTTTGGAAGCGGCTTATGGTGGTGAAATTAACGTTTTAATTCTCTCGCAACAGCTCTGGGGGACATTCCTGCAGTCAGTATGCCAATTACACGCTCCCTCAAATCTAGAGGCATCTGTGGCAATGTGTTGTGTGACAAAACTGCACATTTTAAAGTGGCCTTGTATTGTCCCCAGCACAAAACAGTTTTCGTATTGACTGAACATGTCTTAAAGTAATGATGGACTGTCGCTTCTCTTTGCTTATTTAAGCTGTTCTTGCCATAATATGGACTTTGTCTATTACCAAATAGGACTATCTTCTGTATACCACCCTTACCTTGTCACAACACAACTGATTGGCTCAAACACATTAAGAAGGAAAGAAATTCCACAAACTAACTTTTAACAAGACGTTCTAAAACTTTTGACCGGTAGTGTATGTATATGTATACATTGTTTTATATATTGTTGTATATATTATTAATATAGTTATTATTGTTGTATATATTATTAATATAGTTAGTTTTTGTTTTATATATTGTCGTATATATTATTAATATAGTTATTATTGTTGTATATATTATTAATATAGTTATGTATATAGTTTTATATATTGTCGTATATATTATTAATATAGTTATATATTGTTTTATATATTATTGTATATATTATTAATATAGTTATATATTGTTTTATATATTGTCGTATATATTATTAATATAGTTATATGTGGTTTTATATATGATTGTATATATTATTAATATAGTTATATATTGCTTTATATATTGTCGTATATATTATTAATATAGTTATATATTGTTTTATATATTATTGTATATATTATTAATATAGTTATATACAGCACCAGTCAAAAGTTGGACACATCCACTCATTCAAGGGTTTTTCTTTATTTTACTATTTTCTTCATTGTAGAATAATAGTGAAGACATCAAAACCATGAAATAACACATATGGAATCATTTAGTAACCAATAAAGTGTTAATATTTTAGATTTTAGATTCTTCAAAGTAGCCACCCTTTGCCTTGATGACAGCTTTGCACACTCTTGGCATTTTCTCAACCAGCTTCACCTGGAATGCTTTTCCAATAGTCTTGAGGTAGTTCCCACATATGTTGAGCACTTGTTGGCTGCTTTTCCTTCACTGCGGTACAACTCATCCCAAGCCATCTCAATTGGGTTGAATTTGGGTGCTTGTGGAGGCCAGGTCATCTGATGCAGCACTCCATCACTTTCCTTCTTGGTCAAATAGCCCTTACACAGCCTGGAGGTGTGTTTTGGGTCATTGTCTTGTTGAAAAACAAACTATAGTCCCACTAAGCGCAAAGCAGATGGGATGGCGTATCACTGCAGAATGCTGTGGTAGCCATGTTGGTTAAGTGTGCCTTGAATTCTAAATAAATCACTGACAGTGTCACCAGCCAAGCACCATCACACCTCCTCCGCCATGCTTCATGGTGGGAACCACACATGCGGAGAACATCCATTCACCTACACTGCGTCTCACAAACACTGCGTCTCACAAAGACACGGCGGTTGGAACCAAAAATCTCAAATTTGGACTCATCAGACCAAAGGACAGATTTCCACCAGTCTAATGTCCATTGCTCAGGTTTCTTGGCCCAAGCAAGTCTCTTCTTATTATTGGTGTCCCGTAGTAGTGGTTTCATAGCAGCAATTCGACCATGAAAGGGGGGTGGCAGGTAACCTAGTGGTTAGAGCATTGGGTCAGTAACCGAAAGGTTGCTAGATCAAATCCCTGAGCTGACAAGGTAAAAATATGTCATTCTGCCCCTGAGCAAGGCAGTTAACCCACTGTTCCCCAGTAGGCTGTCGTTGTATATAAGATTTGTTTAATAACTGACTAGCCTAGTTAAATAAAGGTTTAAAAAATATATATTTATTAAAGCCTGATTCACGCTGTCTCCTCTGAACAGTTTATGTTGACATGTGTCTGTTACTTGAACTATGTGAAGCATTTATTTGGGCTGCAATTTCTTAGGTTGGTAACTCTAATGAACTCTGGGTCTTTCCTTTCCTGTGGTGATCCTCATGAGAGACAGTTTCATCGTAGCGCTTGATGGTTTTTGCTACTGCATTTGAAGAAACTTCCAAAGTTCTTGAAATGTTCCGTATTGACTGATCTTCAAGTCTTAAAGTAATGATGGGCTGTCGTTTCTCTTTGCTTATTTGAGCTGTCCTTGCCATAATATGGACTTGGTCTTTTACCAAAAAAAGATAGCCCTATGTTCTGTATACCACCCCTACCTTGTCACAACACAACTGATTGACTCAAATGCATTAAGAAGTAAAGAAATTGCACATATTAACTTTTATCACCTGTTAATTGAAATGCATTCCAAGTGACTACCTCATGAAGCTGGTTGAGAGAATGCCACGAGTGTGCAAAGCTGTCATCAAGGCAAAGGGTGGCTACTTTGAAGAATCTCAAATATAAAATATATTTTTATTTGTTTAACACTTTTTTGGTTACTAAATGATTCCATATGTGTTATTTCATGTCTTCACTAGTATTCCACAATATAGAAAATAGTAAAAATAAAACTTTGAATGAGTAGGTGTGTCCAAACCTTTGACTGGTACTGTATATTGTTTTATATATTGTTATATATATTATTAATATAGTTGTATGTGTTGTTTGTGCTGCAGGAGTGCTGGCTGTGTTCCAGGGTATTGCCATCGGTAGCTCCAGGCATGTGTTAGGCTACATCTTCACCTCAGACCAGTGAGTGTTAGACAATATATCATTTATTATTAATAGACAGTGTGGTATGAAAGGATTGAAACCTTTGAGAAAGATGAGTAAAAACTCACTATTTAAAATCTAGAATTCAAGTACTTAGCTATATAGTATGCACCAAAAAATGTGGGAGATTATAGTATTTTAAAATCAAATGTTATTAATCACATGATTGGTAAATAACAGGTGTAAACAAACAGCGAAATGCTTACAGCCCTTCCCAACAATGCAGAGAGAGAGAAAAATAATAAAAAAACATGTAAATAGAGACAGGAGGAATATGTGGATGTGAAGGTCTACAGGGTAATGGAGATATGCACATATCGGGAGGGGTAAAGGGACCAGACAACAGGATAGATAATAGACAGTAACAGCAGTATACTGTAGCTAGGGGTAAAGGGACCAGACAACAGGATAGATAATAGACAGTAACAGCAGTATACTGTAGCTAGGGGTAAAGGGACCAGACAACAGGATAGATAATAGACAGTAACAGCAGTATACTGTAGCTAGGGGTAAAGGGACCAGACAACAGGATAGATAATAGACAGTAACAGCAGTATACTGTAGCTAGGGGTAAAGGGACCAGACAACAGGATAGATAATAGACATGTTCTGTTCTGATATAATGAAGTCGCATGTAGTGTCAAGTGTAGACAGGACCTAAGTGATCTCTCAGTAGTTAATAGACCTCCTCCTGAGTCCTGTCCTGTCATCTCCAGAGCCATAGTGGACAACGTGTCAGTGAACCTGGGGCTATACACCTTCATACAGTTCTTTGATGCTCTACTGGTGAGTACCTTTTACCGGTGAGTACCTGGGTCTCTACACATTCATACAGTTATCTCTACTGGTGAGTACCTGGGTCTCTACACATTCGTACAGTTATCTCTACTGGTGAGTACCTGGGTATCTACACATTCATATAGTTATCTCTACTGGTGAGTACCTGGGTCTCTATACATTCATACAGTTATCTCTACTGGTGAGTACCTGGGTCTCTACACATTCATACAGTTATCTCTACTGGTGAGTACCTGGGTCTCTACACATTCATACAGTTATCTCTACTGGTGAGTACCTGGGTCTCTACACATTCATACAGTTATCTCTACTGGTGAGTACCTGGGTCTCTACACATTCATACAGTTATCTCTACTGGTGAGTACCTGGGTCTCTACACATTCATACAGTTATCTCTACTGGTGAGTACCTGGGTCTCTACACATTCATACAGTTATCTCTACTGGTGAGTACCTGGGTCTCTACACATTCATACAGTTATCTCTACTGGTGAGTACCTGGGTCTCTACACATTCGTACAGTTATCTCTACTGGTGAGTACCTGGGTATCTACACATTCATACAGTTATCTCTACTGGTGAGTACCTGGGTCTCTATACATTCATACAGTTATCTCTACTGGTGAGTACCTGGGTCTCTACACATTCATACAGTTATCTCTACTGGTGAGTACCTGGGTCTCTACACATTCATACAGTTATCTCTACTGGTGAGTACCTGGGTCTCTACACATTCATACAGTTATCTCTACTGGAGAGTACCTGGGTCTCTACACATTCATACAGTTATCTCTACTGGAGAGTACCTGGGTCTCTACACATTCATACAGTTATCTCTACTGGAGAGTACCTGGGTCCCTACACATTCATACAGTTATCTCTACTGGTGAGTACCTGGGTCTCTACACATTCGTACAGTTATCTCTACTGGAGAGTACCTGGGTCTCTACACATTCATACAGTTATCTCTACTGGAGAGTACCTGGGTCTCTATACATTCATACAGTTATCTCTACTGGAGAGTACCTGGGTCTCTACACATTCATACAGTTATCTCTACTGGAGAGTACCTGGGTCTCTATACATTCATACAGTTATCTCTACTGGTGAGTACCTGGGTCTCTATACATTCATACAGTTATCTCTACTGGTGAGTCTAACCAGTTAGTGTGTGTGTTTGTGTGTGTGTGTGTGTGTGTGTGTGTGTGTGTGTGTGTGTGTGTGTGTGTGTGTGTGTGTGTGTGTGTGTGTGTGTGTGTGTGTGTGTGTGTGTGTGTGTGTGTGTGTGTGTGTGTGTGTAGTGTGTTTGTTCAGGTATCCTGGTTGGAGCAGGTAAACAGAAGATAGCTGCGCTGTCTAACCTGGTCTCATACTATTGCGTTGGCCTTCCGGTCGGCATCGCTTTGATGTTCGCTGCTAAGCTCAGGATACTAGGTATTCTACCTCTATCTCTACCTCTACAACTACGTCTATCCTTATCTCTACCTCTAAATCTACCTCTACCACAACCTCTATCTCTACCAATATCTATATCTCAACATCTCTACCTCTATCTCTACCACTATCTATATCTCTATACCTCCTACTCTACCGCTATCTATACCTCAACATCTCTACCTCTATCTCTACCTCTACAACTACGTCTATCTCTGCCTCAAAATCTCTACCTAAACATCTCTAAACTCTACCTCTATCTCTACCTCTATCTCTACCTCTATCTCTACCTCTATCTCTACCTCAACATCTCTACCTCTATCTCTACCTCTATCTCTACCTCTACCACAACCTCTATCTCTACCACTATCTATATCTCTATACCTCCTACTCTACCACTATCTATACCTCAACATCTCTACCTCTATCTCTACCTCTACCACAACCTCTATCTCTACCACTATCTATATCTCTATACCTCCTACTCTACCACTATCTATACCTCTATCTATATCTCTACCTCAACATCTCTACCTCTATCTTTGCCTCAAAATCTCTACCTAAACATCTCTAAACTCTACCTCTATCTCTACCTCAACATATCAACCTCTATCTCTATCTACCTCTGCCTCAACATCTCTACCTAAACATCTCTAAACTCTACCTCTATCTCTACCTCAACATCTCTACCTCTATCTCTGCCTCAAAATCTCTACCTAAACATCTCTAAACTCTACCTCAACATCTCTACCTCTACCTCTACCTCTATCTCTACCTCTATCTCTACCTCTACCACAACCTCTATCTCTACCACTATCTATATCTCTATACCTCCTACTCTGCCGCTATCTATACCTCTATCTATATCTCTACCTCAACATCTCAACCTATATCTCTACCTCAAAATCTCTATCTCTATCTCCACCTCTACCTTAACCTTAAGATCTCAACCTCTATCTCTATCTCTACCTCTATCTTTCCCTCTATCTGTACCTCTAACTCTATCTCTTTCTATATCTCTCTACCACAACATCTCAAACTCTATCTCTACCTCTACCTCAACATCTCTATCTGTACCTCTATCTCTACCTCTACCTCAACATGTCAACCTCTATCTCTACCTGTAACTCAACATCTCTATCTCTATCAGTACCTCTACTAGTACCTCTAGTACCTCTACCTCTATCTCACACTCTATCTCTACCTATACCTCTATATCTACCTCTACCTCAACATTTCAACTTCTGTCTCTATCTCTACCTGAACATTTCTACCTCTACCTCTACCTCAACCTCTACCTCAACCTCTATCTCAACCTCTCTCAACCTCTATCTCAACCTCTACCTCTATCTCAACCTCTACCTCTATCTCAACCTCTACCTCTATCTCAACCTCTACCTCTACCTCTACCTCTACCTCTACCTCAACCTCTACCTCAACCTCTACCTCAATCTCAACCTCTACATCAACCTCTACCTCTACCTCAACCTCTATCTCAACCTCTACCTCAACCTCTACCTCAACCTCTACCTCAACCTCTACCTCAACCTCTACCTCAACCTCTACCTCAACCTCTACCTCTACCTCAACCTCTATCTGTATCTCTACCTCTAACTCAACATCTCTGCCTCTTTTTCTATCTGTACCTCTATCTCTACCTCTACCTATATCTCTACATCTATCTCTATCTCTACCTCTACCTGAACATTTATACCACTACCACTATCTCTATCTCTAATGACTTTCTCATTGGCAAGATAAGCAAACTTAGGGATGACATGACAGCAACAAACGCTGACACTACACATCCAAGTATATCGGACCAAATTATGAAAGACAAGAATTGTACTTTTCCATAGAGTCAGTGTGGAAGAGGTGAAAAAATGATTGTTGTCTATCAACACTGACAAGCCACCAGAGTCTTACAATCTAGATGGAAAATTACTGAGGATAATAGCAGACGATATTGCCACTCCTATTTGCCACATCTTTAATTTAAGCCTACTAGAGAGCGTGTGCCCTCAGGCCTGGAGGGAAGCTGAAGTCATTCCGCTACCCAAGAATAGTAAAACTCCCTTAACTGTCTAAAATAACCGCCCAATCAGTCTGTTACCAATCGTTAGTAAACTTCTGGAAAAAAATGTGTTTGACCTGATACAATGCTATTTTACAGTAAACAAATTGACAACAGAATTTCAGAACGCTTATAGTGAAGGACACTCAACAAGCACAGCACTTACACAAATGACTGATGATTGGCTGAGAGAAATTGATGCTAAAATAATTGTGGGGGCTGTTTTGTTAGACTTCAGTGCAGCTTTTGACATTATTGATCATAGTCTGCTGCTGGCAAAACGTATGTGTTGTGGCTTTACACCCCCTGCTATAATGTGGATAAAGAGTTACTTGTCTAACAGAACACAGAGGGTGTTCTTTAATGGAAGCCTATCAAATATAATCCAGGTTGAATCAGGAATTCCCCAGGGCAGCTGTTTAGGCCCCTTGCTTTTTTAAATTTTTACTAATGACATGCCACTAACTTTGAGTAAAGCCAGAGTGTCTATGTATGCGGATGCCTCAAAACTATACACATCAGCGACTGAAATGACTGCAACACTCAACAAAGAGCTGCAGTTAGTTTCAGAGTGGGTGGCAAGGAATAAGTTAGCCCTAAATATTTCTAAAACTGAAAGCATTGAGTTTGGAACGAAACACTCACTAAACCCTAAACCTTAGCTAAATCTTGTAATAAATAATGTGGAAATTGAGCAAGTTGAGGAGACTAAACTGCTTGGAGTAACACTAGATTGTAAACTGTCATAGTCAAAAGATATTGATGCAGTAGTAGCTGAAGATGGGTCTGTCTATAATAAAGCGTTGCTCTGCCTTCTTAACAACACTATCAACAAGGCAGGTCCTACAGGCTCTAGATTTGTCGCACCTTGACTACTGTTCAGTCGTGTGGTCAAGTGCCACAAAAAAGGACTGAGGAAAATTGCAATTGGCTCAGAACAGGGCAGAACGATTGGCCCCTTGGATGTACACAGAGAGCTAACATTAATAATATGCATGTCAATCTCTCCTAGCTGACAGTGGAGGAGAGATTGACTTCATCACTACTTTTATTTATGAGAGGTATTGACATGTTGAATGCACCGAGCTGTCTGTCTAAGCTACTGGCACACAGCTCGGACACCCATACATACCCCACAAGACATGCCACAAGAGGTCTCTTCACAGTCCCCAAGTCCAGAACAGACTATGGGAGGCACACAGTACTACATAGAGCCATGACTACATGGAACTCTATTCCACATCAAGTAACTGATGCAACCTCCATCAATTAAAGACAGTACTGTTCAGCCGTCTTCATCGACCTGGCAAAGGCTTTCGACTCTGTCAATCACCGTATTCTTATCAGCAGACTCAACAGCCTTGGTTTCGCTAATGACTGCCTCGCCTGGTTCACCAACTACTTCTCAGACAGAGTTCAGTGTGTGAAATCGGAGGGCCTGTTGTCCGGACCTCTGGCAGTCTCTATGGGGGTACCACAGGGTTCAATTCTCAGGCCGACTCTTTTCTCTGTATATAACGCAACAATGTTGCGGGTGATTCTCTGATCCACCTCTACGCAGACGACACCATTCTGTATACCTCTGGCCCTTCTTTGGACACTGTGTTAACTAACCTCCAAACGATCTTCAATGCCATACAACACTCCTTCCATGGCCTCCAACTGCTCTTAAACGCTAGTAAAACCAAATGCATGCTTTTCAACCGTTCCCTGCCCGCATCCGCACGCCTGACTAGCATCACTACTCTGGACGGTTCGGACATGGAATATGTGGACAACTACAAATACCTAGGTGTCTGGCTAGACTGTAAATTAGTAATGTAGATATGTGGTAGTGGTGGAGTAGGGGCCTGAGGGAACACAGTGTGTTGTGAAATCTGTAAATGTATTGTAATGCTTTTAAAAATGGTATAATCAGCCTTAATTTTGCTGGACCCCAGGAAGAGTAGCTGCTGCTTTGGCAGGAACTAATGGGGATCTATAATAAATACATCACTACCTCCATCTTAATCTCTAGCTCTACCTTTATCTCTACATCTATCACTACCTCCATCTCTCTATAAAATGTTATTTGACCTCCATCTCTATTACTACCTCAGTCTTTGTTAGACACTGATCTAGTGTGTGACAACTCTGTGATTGTGTGTGACGTGTGTGTGTGTGTGCTCTCCCTGTCAGGTTTGTGGGTAGGTCTCTTCTTCTGTGTCATCCTCCAGACTGGGTTCTTCCTTGTCATCATCTTCAAACTCAACTGGCAGCAGGTCGCCAAGGAGGTACCCTGACCTCCCTGTCTGTCTGTCTGTCTGTTCTCTTGTCTGTCTGTCTGTCTGTTCTCTTGTCTGTCTGTCTGTTCTCTTGTCTGTCTGTCTGTTCTCTTGTCTGTCTGTCTGTCTGTCTGTCTGTCTGTCTGTCTGTCTGTCTGTCTGTCTGTCTGTCTGTCTGTCTGTCTGTCTGTCTGTCTGTCTGTCTGTCTGTCTGTCTGTCTGTCTGTCTGTCTGTCTGTCTGTCTGTCTGTCTGTCTGTCTGTCTGTCTGTTCTTCTCTTGTTGTTGGTATTGTCTGTCTGTCTGTCTGTTCTTCTCTTGTTGTTGGTATTGTCTGTCTGTCTGTCTGTCTGTCTGTTCTTCTCTTGTTGTTGGTATTGTCTGTCTGTCTGTCTATATATGGCAAATAAAAGTCCAAACTGGATGGTGTTCAGAGATAGATGGGAGGGATTGAGGGGAGCTGAAGGATGAGACTAAAAATATCAAGATAACTTTTGTAAAATTCATTGTGTCCGTAAAATGTATATAGCTTCAGAACTTTTGTGAAATAGTACAGTTAAAAATATATGGCAAATATAAATCAAACTGGATGGTCTTCAGATATGGATAGAAGGGGTTGATGATAGCTGTAGGATGGGATTAAAAACAAACATAAGTTAACTATTGTAAAATACATTGTGTCCGTAAAATGTATATAGTATGTATAAACTGGAAGTAGAAGCCTAAGTGTCATTGTTCATTAGTTTACTCCAATTAGGGGTGGTAGGGTTAGGGGGAAATAATAAAGATGGAAGATATACATATTTTTTATATATATATGGGGCATTGGAAATGATGCAGCCAATTACATTGATTGAAAATACAATCTATCTGCAATAAAAAAGCTGATCTACCACCTAAAAAAACAAAAACAAAGCAGTTCTACTGACTAACAACCATGTGATTCCTCAGGCCCAGGTGCGTGCTGGGAAGAGTGGGCTGGTAACGTGTGTTCCAGCGAAGCCTCCTATTGGACAGCCGCTGATTAAAACTCTGCTTCCAGAAGGTTCTCGAAGCACTGACACGGTGAGGGAATATATGTGTGTGTGTGTGTGTGTGTGTTCAGCATCCATGTATACCTGCTCTGTAGTCTGTGTTAAATGCCATGTATCCTGTATCTCATCTTAATACCATGTGTCCTGTATCTCATCTTAATGCCATGTGTCCTGTATCTCATCTTAATGCCATGTGTCCTGTATCTCATCTTAATGCCATGTGTCCTGTATCTCATCTTAATGCCATGTGTCCTGTATCTCATTCTTAATGCCATGTGTCCTGTATCTCATCTTAATGCCATGTGTCCTGTATCTCATCTTAATGCCATGTGTCCTGTATCTCATTCTTAATGCCATGTGTCCTGTATCTCATCTTAATGCCATGTGTCCTGTATCTCATCTTAATACCATGTGTCCGGTATCTCATTCTTAATGCCATGTGTCCTGTATCTCATTCTTAATGCCATGTGTCCTGTATCTCATTCTTAATGCCATGTGTCCTGTATCTCATTCTTAATGCCATGTGTCCTGTATCTCATCTTAATGCCATGTGTCCTGTATCTCATCTTAATGCCATGTGTCCTGTATCTCATCTTAATGCCATGTGTCCTGTATCTCACCTTAATGCCATGTGTCCTGTATCTCATCTTAATGCCATGTGTCCTGTATCTCATCTTAATGCCATGTGTCCTGTATCTCATTCTTAATGCCATGTGTCCTGTATCTCATTCTTAATGCCATGTGTCCTGTATCTCATTCTTAATGCCATGTGTCCTGTATCTCATCTTAATGCCATGTGTCCTGTATCTCATCTTAATGCCATGTGTCCTGTATCTCATCTTAATGCCATGTGTCCTGTATCTCACCTTAATGCCATGTGTCCTGTATCTCATCTTAATGCCATGTGTCCTGTATCTCATCTTAATGCCATGTGTCCTGTATCTCATTCTTAATGCCATGTGTCCTGTATCTCATTCTTAATGCCATGTGTCCTGTATCTCATTCTTAATGCCATGTGTCCTGTATCTCATCTTAATGCCATGTGTCCTGTATCTCATTCTTAATGCCATGTGTCCTGTATCTCATTCTTAATGCCATGTGTCCTGTATCTCATCTTAATGCCATGTGTCCTGTATCTCATTCTTATTGCCATGTGTCCTTTATCTCATCTTAATGCCATGTGTCCTGTATCTCATCTTAATAGCATGTGTCCGGTATCTCATTCTTAATGCCATGTGTCCTGTATCTCATCTTAATAGCATGTGTCCGGTATCTCATTCTTAATGCCATGTGTCCTGTATCTCATCTTAATGCCATGTGTCCTGTATCTCATCTTAATGCCATGTGTCCTGTATCTCATTCTTAATGCCATGTGTCCTGTATCTCATCTTAATACCATGTGTCCTGTATCTCATCTTAATGCCATGTGTCCTGTATCTCATCTTAATGCCATGTGTCCTGTATCTCATCTTAATACCATGTGTCCTGTATCACATCTTAATGCCATGTGTCCTGTATCTCATCTTAATGCCATGTGTCCTGTATCTCATCTTAATGCCATGTGTCCTGTATCTCATTCTTAATGCCATGTGTCCTGTATCTCATCTTAATGCCATGTGTCCTGTATCTCATCTTAATACCATGTGTCCTGTACCTCATCTTAATACCATGTGTCCTGTATCTCATCTTAATACCATGTGTCCTGTATCTCATCTTAATACCATGTGTCCTGTATCTCATCTTAATGCCATGTGTCCTGTATCTCATCTTAATGCCATGTGTCCTGTACCTCATCTTAATGCCATGTGTCCTGTATCTCATCTTAATGCCATGTGTCCTGTATCTCATCTTAATACCATGTGTCCTGTACCTCATCTTAATGCCATGTGTCCTGTATCTCACCTTAATGCCATGTGTCCTGTATCTCATCTTAATGCCATGTGTCCTGTATCTCATCTTAATGCCATGTGTCCTGTATCTCATTCTTAATGCCATGTGTCCTGTATCTCATTCTTAATGCCATGTGTCCTGTATCTCATTCTTAATGCCATGTGTCCTGTATCTCATCTTAATGCCATGTGTCCTGTATCTCATTCTTAATGCCATGTGTCCTGTATCTCATTCTTAATGCCATGTGTCCTGTATCTCATCTTAATGCCATGTGTCCTGTATCTCATTCTTATTGCCATGTGTCCTTTATCTCATCTTAATGCCATGTGTCCTGTATCTCATCTTAATAGCATGTGTCCGGTATCTCATTCTTAATGCCATGTGTCCTGTATCTCATCTTAATAGCATGTGTCCGGTATCTCATTCTTAATGCCATGTGTCCTGTATCTCATCTTAATGCCATGTGTCCTGTATCTCATCTTAATGCCATGTGTCCTGTATCTCATTCTTAATGCCATGTGTCCTGTATCTCATCTTAATACCATGTGTCCTGTATCTCATCTTAATGCCATGTGTCCTGTATCTCATCTTAATGCCATGTGTCCTGTATCTCATCTTAATGCCATGTGTCCTGTATCTCATCTTAATGCCATGTGTCCTGTATCTCATCTTAATGCCATGTGTCCTGTATCTCATCTTAATACCATGTGTCCTGTATCTCATCTTAATACCATGTGTCCTGTATCTCATCTTAATACCATGTGTCCTGTATCTCATCTTAATACCATGTGTCCTGTATCTCATCGTAATACCATGTGTCCTGTATCTCATCGTAATACCATGTGTCCTGTATCTCATCTTAATACCATGTGTCCTGTATCTCATTCTTAATACCATGTGTCCTGTATCTCATCTTAATACCATGTGTCCTGTATCTCATCTTAATACCATGTGTCCTGTATCTCATCTTAATACCATGTGTCCTGTATCTCATCTTAATACCATGTGTCCTGTATCTCATCTTAATACCATGTGTCCTGTATCTCATCTTAATACCATGTGTCCTGTATCTCATCTTAATGCCATGTGTCCTGTATCTCATCTTAATGCCATGTGTCCTGTACCTCATCTTAATGCCATGTGTCCTGTATCTCATCTTAATGCCATGTGTCCTGTATCTCATCTTAATACCATGTGTCCTGTACCTCATCTTAATGCCATGTGTCCTGTATCTCACCTTAATGCCATGTGTCCTGTATCTCATCTTAATGCCATGTGTCCTGTATCTCATCTTAATGCCATGTGTCCTGTATCTCATTCTTAATGCCATGTGTCCTGTATCTCATTCTTAATGCCATGTGTCCTGTATCTCATTCTTAATGCCATGTGTCCTGTATCTCATTCTTAATGCCATGTGTCCTGTATCTCATTCTTAATGCCATGTGTCCTGTATCTCATTCTTAATGCCATGTGTCCTGTATCTCATCTTAATGCCATGTGTCCTGTATCTCATTCTTATTGCCATGTGTCCTTTATCTCATCTTAATGCCATGTGTCCTGTATCTCATCTTAATAGCATGTGTCCGGTATCTCATTCTTAATGCCATGTGTCCTGTATCTCATCTTAATAGCATGTGTCCGGTATCTCATTCTTAATGCCATGTGTCCTGTATCTCATCTTAATGCCATGTGTCCTGTATCTCATCTTAATGCCATGTGTCCTGTATCTCATTCTTAATGCCATGTGTCCTGTATCTCATCTTAATACCATGTGTCCTGTATCTCATCTTAATGCCATGTGTCCTGTATCTCATCTTAATGCCATGTGTCCTGTATCTCATCTTAATGCCATGTGTCCTGTATCTCATCTTAATGCCATGTGTCCTGTATCTCACCTTAATGCCATGTGTCCTGTATCTCATCTTAATGCCATGTGTCCTGTATCTCATCTTAATACCATGTGTCCTGTATCTCATCTTAATACCATGTGTCCTGTATCTCATCTTAATGCCATGTGTCCTGTACCTCATCTTAATGCCATGTGTCCTGTATCTCATTCTTAATGCCATGTGTCCTGTATCTCATCTTAATACCATGTGTCCTGTATCTCATCTTAATGCCATGTGTCCTGTATCTCATCTTAATGCCATGTGTCCTGTATCTCATCTTAATACCATGTGTCCTGTATCTCATCTTAATACCATGTGTCCTGTATCTCATCTTAATACCATGTGTCCTGTATCTCATCTTAATACCATGTGTCCTGTATCTCATCTTAATGCCATGTGTCCTGTATCTCATCTTAATACCATGTGTCCTGTATCTCATCTTAATACCATGTGTCCTGTATCTCATCTTAATACCATGTGTCCTGTATCTCATCTTAATACCATGTGTCCTGTATCTCATCTTAATACCATGTGTCCTGTATCTCATCTTAATACCATGTGTCCTGTATCTCATCTTAATGCCATGTGTCCTGTATCTCATTCTTAATGCCATGTGTCCTGTATCTCATCTTAATGCCATGTGTCCTGTATCTCATTCTTAATACCATGTGTCCTGTATCTCATCTTAATGCCATGTGTCCTGTATCTCATCTTAATACCATGTGTCCTGTATCTCATTCTTAATACCATGTGTCCTGTATCTCATCTTAATGCCATGTGTCCTGTATCTCATTCTTAATACCATGTGTCCTGTATCTCATCTTAATGCCATGTGTCCTGTATCTCATCTTAATGCCATGTGTCCTGTATCTCATCTTAATGCCATGTGTCCTGTATCTCATTCTTAATACCATGTGTCCTGTATCTCATCTTAATGCCATGTGTCCTATATCTCATCTTAATACCATGTGTCCTGTATCACCTTAATGCTGTGTTAATGCTGTGTTTTGTGTACATCTCCAGGCCCAGCCAGAAAGCGATGAATCCAAACCGCCTGGTTACACGCCAGTCAGCACCCAGGGAGGAGTAGCAAGTGGAGAGGAACTGCAGGAGGGCCCAGTCGTCCAGTCCAAAGGTCTGCTGTCTTCCTCCCAGCTGGTCCTGAGGAGAGGTTTCACTCTGCTGACTGCATTATTCCTCCTGGCCACAGGGGTCGCTGTTCACCTGGCCTGTCCCCCTCCTGCACCCTCCATCCACAGCCTCTCCAACCTCACCCTGGACTGGACCAACTCTTCTACCCCCACAACCCCCCTAGAGCTCACCTCACCCCTCTGAGACAGGAGAAGGAGGGGAGAGAGGAGAGGGGTAGAAGGACTGGGTTGAGTCTCTCTGCAGGGACCAATGGTGTCTGTATGAACTGAACAGCACAGTGCTGGGGTCCTGAGACTCTCCTGATCAGAGGAACAGCTGCCCCCATCTCCTCTCCCCCCGTGGCCGTCTGCACTGCTGTCCTCTCTGCTTCTATACTACTGTTCCTTCTGAAGATACATTTTTAGTCTCCTAACATGTTTCCATTATATTTGTCTTTCACTGCGATGTCTACTCAGTCTAATGTAGAACAGTTTTAATCTGGAAGTGTGAAATCAGTGTAAATGTCTGATTTCCAATCTATGAGATTATTTCCTATTGTATGTTGATGTGAGTGTACTTGTTTCTACTGTGTAAAGTCACTGCACTTGGCCTATTACCAGTTGAAACAGTGCTTTCAAATTGTCAAAATAGACTAACATTGAGTTCTCAATGAAATGTCCAGCCAAATGACCGGCGGTCAGATCAATAAAAAATATTCTATATGGGTGAGATGTCAGGTACATTGTCTGTCTAAGTATTCACTGGAAACATGCTAGGGACATTAGCATCGCATTTACAGTAAACATATTCTAGGGGCATTAGTATCGTATATAAACTCATGCTAGGGACGTTAGCATCGTACATAAACCCATGCTAGGGGCATTAGCATCATATACAGTATAAACCCATGCTAGGGCATTTGAATGCCAAGAGTGTACAAAATATAAAATATATTTTCAATTATTTAACACTTTTTGGGTTGAAACATGATTCCATATGTGTTATTTCATAGTTTTGATGTCTCCACTTTTATTCTACAATGTAGAAAATAGTAACATAAAGAAAAACCCTTGAAGGAGTAGATGTGTTCAAACTTTTGAGGGGTACTGTATATATACACTACAGTTCAAAAGTTTGGGGTCACATAGAAATGTCTATTTTTAAATAAAAGCACATTTTTTTTGTCCATTAAAATAACATCAAATTGATCCGAAATACAGTGTATAGTACCTGCAATAGTACAAAGCAAAACACCAGTCTCAACGTGTAACGTGTAACGATTTTCTTCTTCATCTGATGAGGAATATGAAGGATCGGACTAAAATGCAGCGTGGTACGTGTCCATGTTAAATTTATTAAAACAGACACAAAAATAACAAAGGCGAAAACACGCAAAAACGAAACAGTCCTATCAGGTGACAAAACACAAAACAGGAAACAACTACCCACCAACACAGGTGGGAACAGGCTACCTAAGTATGGTTCTCAATCAGAGACAACGATTGACAGCTGCCTCTGATTGAGAACCATACGAGGCCAAACACAGAAATACAAAACATAGAACAAACATAGAATGAAAAACATAGAATGCCCACCCCAACTCAGGCCCTGACCAAACCAAAATAAAGACATAAAAAAGGAACTAAGGTCAGAACGTGACACAACATCAACAGTGAAGAGGTGACTCTCGGATGATGGCCTTCTAGGCAGAGTTACAAAGAAAAAGCCATATCTCAGACTGGCCAATAAAAATAAAAGATTAAGATAGGCAAAAGAACACAGACACTGGACAAAGGAACTCTGCCTAGAAGGCCAGCATCCCGGAGTTGCCTCTTCACTGTTGACGTTGAGACTGGTGTTTTGTGGGTACTATTTAATGAAGCTGCCAGTTGAGGACTTGTGAGGCGTCTGTTTCTCAAACTAGACACTCTAATGTACTTGTCCTCTTGCTCAGTTGTGCACCGGGGCCTCCCACTCCTCTTTCTATTCTGGTTAGAGACAGTTTGCGCTGTTCTGTGAAGGGAGTAGTACACAGCGTAGTACGAGATCTTCAGTTTCTTGGGATTTCTCAAATGGAATAGCCTTCAAATCTCAGAACAAGCATAGACTGACGAGTTTCAGAAGAAAGGTATTTGTTTTTGGCCATTTTGAGCCTGTAATCAAACCCACAAATGCTGATGCTCCAGATACTCAACTAGTCTAAAGAAGGCCAGTTTTATTGCTTCTTTAATCAGGACAACAGATTTCAGCTGTGCTAACATAATTGCAAAAAAGGTTTTCTAATGATCAATTAGCCTTTTAAAATGATAAACTTGGATTAGCTAACACAACGTGCCATTGGAACACAGGAGTGATGGTTGCTGATAATGGGCCTCTGTACGCCTATGTAGATTTTCCATAAAAAATCTGCCGTTTCCAGCTACAATAGTCATTTACAACATTAACAATGTCTACACTGTATTTCTGATCAATTTGATGTTATTTTAATGGACAAATAAATTTGCTATTTTTTTAAAAACAAGGATATTTCTAAGTGACCCCAAACTTTTGAACAGTAGTGTATATACAGTGGGGAGAACAAGTATTTTTTTATATTATATATTATATTATATTATATTATATTATATATATATACCAGAAAGCATGCTACACATTGTTTTCCTCCGGTATTGAACACAGATCATCCCTTCTTCAATTTTATCGATTATTTACGTTACAAAATACCAAAAGTTGTTTTACAAAAGTAGTTTGAAATGTTTGGACAAAGCTTACAGGTAACTTTTGAGATATTCTGTAGTCACGTTGTGCAAGTTGGAACCGGTGTTTTTCTGGATCAAACGCACCAAATAAATGGACATTTTGGATATATATCGACGGAATTAATCGAACAAAAGGACCATTTGTGATGTTTATGGGACATATTGGAGTGCCAACAGAAGAAGCTCGTCAAAGGTAAGGCATGAATTATATCTTTATTTCTGCGTTTTGTGTCGCGCCTGGAGGGTTGAAATATGATGGTCTGTGTTTGGTTGCTATCCTCAGATAATGATGTTATAATAATGTAATAACGTAATGATAATAGCATCGTTTGCTTTCGCCGTAAAGCATTTTTTTAATCTGACACGTTGGCTGGATTCACAACAAGTGTAGCTTTAATTTGGTATATTGAATGTGTGATTTCATGAAAGTAAAATTTTTAAAGTAATTTATTTGAATTTGGTGCTCAGCATTTTCACTGGATGTTGGCCAGGTAGGACACTACCGTCCCACATATCCCAGAGAGGTTAACCCACTGTTCCTAGGCCGTCATTGAAAATAAAAAATGTGTTCTTAACTGACTTGCCTAGTTAAATAAAGGTAAAATAAAAAATTGTCCTGCTGGAAGGTGAACCGCTGTCCCAGTCTCAAATCTCTGGAAGACTGAAACAGGTTCCCCTCAAGAATTTCCCTGTATGTAGCGCCATCCATCATTCCTTAAATTCTGACCAGTTTCCCAGGCCCTGCCAATGAAAAACAACCACACTACATGATGCTGCCATCACCATGCTTCACTGTGGGGATGATGTTCTCGGGGTGATGAGAGGTGTTGGGTTTGAGCCAGTCATAGCATTTTCCCTGACGACCAAAAAGCTTGATTTTAGTCTCATCTGACCAGAGTACCATCTTCCATATGTTTGGTGGATTCTCGCACATGCCTGTTGGTAAACACCAAATGTGTTAGCTTATTTTTTTCTGAAAGCAATGGCTTTTTTCTGGCCACTCTTCCGTAAAGCCCAGCTCTGTGGAGTGTACGGCTTAAAGTGGTCCTAAGGATAGATTCTCCACTGTGGAGCTTTGCAGCTCCTTCAGGGTTATCTTTGGTCTTTTTGTTGCCTCTCTGATTAATGCCCTCTTTGCCTGGTCTGTGAGTTTTGGTGGGCGACCCTCTCTTGGCAGGTTTGTTGTGGTGCCATATTCTCTCAATTTTTTAATTATGGATTTAATGGTGCTCCGTGGGATGTTCAAAGTTTCTCATATTCTTTTATAACCCAACCCTGATCTGTACTTCTCCACAACTTTGTCCCTGACCTGTTTGGAGAGCTCCTTGGTCTTCATTGTGCAGCTTGCTTGGGGGTTCCCCTTGCTTAGTGGTGTTGCAGACTCTGGGGCCTTTGAGAACAGATTTATATATACTGAGATCATGTGACAGAACATGTGACACTTAAATAAAGTCCACCTGTGTGCAATCGAACTTAATTATGTGACTTCTGAAGGTAATTGGTTGCCCCAGATCTTATTTAGGGGCTTCATAGCAAAGGGGGTGAATACATATGCACGCACCACTTGTCTGTATTTAATTTGTTAAAAATTTTCGAAACTAATAATTTTTTTCATTTCATTTCACTTCACCAATTTTTACTATTTTGTGTATGTCCATTACATGAAATCCAAATAAAAATCCATTTAAATTACAGGTTGTAATGCAAGAAAATTGGTAATGCCAAGGGGGATGAATATTTTTGCAAGGCACTGTAACTGTGGGGGGGAAATACTGTTGTGGGTGATGAAAATTTGGTGAGCATGGACAACAATGCTGACAACTTGGACTTGTCCCCAGCTCAGGCCGTTACCCTACAACCAAGACACTCCATTCAAGCCCCAGGGGAAAAAGATGAGAGGGCAAGAGGGTATTTCACTTCTTGAGATACAAAACAATTTTGTGAAGCTTTTGACAGCAAAGAGAGAATAAACGGCAAATGGTTTGGAGGACATGGTTAGGGAGAATACGACGAAAGTTGAGGCCATAAACATATCTGTTGACTTTGTCTATGGAGATGTGAAATCCCTCAAAAGTGACAGGAAGAAAGTGCAAGTTATCTGCCAGGAAAATGAAAAGAAGGTGGCTGAACTCAAGCAAAAGGTGAATGTGGTGGAGAGATACCAGTGCAGGTGGAACCTGAGGCTCCATGGAATTCCAGAGCAGGCGGGTGAGGACATCAAATGCAGAGTTGGTGTCATCTGTGGAGCTGTTATTCCCGAATCAAAAGCCAAACTTCAAGAAAATGTGGACATCGTTCATCGTTTGGGAAAACTCAAGACAAGACACAGAGGACAACAGATCTACACGAGATCTTCTCTGGAGGCGTGCACAGAACTGAGCAAAGAACAAATAACTCATCGAGCAAAGAACAAGCGAGCAAAGAACTCATCAAGCAAAAATTGAGGTTCACGGAGGATTTGACCTCAACGGACAAAGTGACACGGGAGAAACTATGGCCGATGGTGGCTGTAGCTCGAAAGGCAGGGGAAACATAATTTTCTTATCTGTGCAAGAGTGATCATCGAAGTGAAAGAAATGCGGCCAAATCAGAACATTTGAGAGAGAGCCAGAGTCTAACTCGGACAGAACTGTCAGGCCAAAAAACTGCCTACGTGAAAAGCAGCCTTGAATGAGAAAAGGCTGATCTGAAAACTGGTAAACTAAAAACTAACTGTGGGTGAATAACTGCTTATTGTAAGGTCTACACAATGTCTCCCTCTTGTGGGGGTAAGAATACTTTGGTTACTTTATGACCAGTATTTCTTAGTTTTTTGTTGGAGGGGTTAATAATGGGATGGAATCCTTTAGAGTTACATATCCTTAGGAAAAGCTGATATTAGCATAACAAGATTGATGGTTGAGGTTTCTGTCTTTATCTCTTTGTTCAATTAATGTCAGGGATATTTGTAATTTACTCAAACGTAAGGCTATTTTCCTCTATTGCATGCGGTTTAACGCAGACGTCTACTTTCTACAAGAGACTCATGCTTGTTCTTCCGATCTAGCTTTTTGGAAAAATCAATGGGGTAACGATATCTAGTTATCATATTGTAACAACCACTCTACAGGTGTAACAGTTTTAAGAGGGAAGGTCATCAGTAGTAAGACTCACCACTCTGGACGTTGGTTAATTTGAAGAGTGAATTTGAACAGTGAAATGTTTTTTATTAGGGAATATCATCCAACAACAAACAAAACAACAGCATATTATTTCAATAATTTGAAAAAAGAGATGAATAAAGTTATAGGTGTATTTCAGGATATCAAAATTATCTTAGGTGGAGATTTTAATTCTGTATCTAATATGCTGATCGACAGATATCCCCCTCCTAACAGATCCAGCATTGTTAATCTTGAGTTTAATAACCTATGTCTTCGTCTTGGATTAGTCCTGATTAAAAAGGACTTGTCCAGACAGTCACGAACTGACTTCTGGTTGATTTCTCATTTATTAGATAATACTGTTGTCAAGGTATCCATTAACTTCTTATGGCTGCAGGGGCAGTATTGAGTAGCTTGGATGAAAGGTGCACAGAGGTGCCCATATTAAACAAGCCTGCTCCTCAGTCCCAGTTGCTAATATATGCATAGTATTATTCATATTGGATAGGAAACACTCTGAAGTTTCTAAAACTGTTTGAATTATGTCTGTGAGTATAACAGAACTCATATGGCAGGCAAAAACCTGAGAAGTTCCACTTCCTGTTTGAATTCATTCTGAGGTGGCAGATTTTCAACCAAGCTCTCAATGAAATTACAGAGAGATATGGATGAGTTTTCACTTCCTACGGCTTCCACTAGATGTCAACAGTCAACAGAACTTTGTCTGATGACTCTAATGTGAAGGGGGGCCGAAGGAGACAGGAATGAGTAATCACTTCCACGGGCTGATCACGCATTCACCATACGCCTTCACATGAGGAGGACGTCCGTTCCACCGCTCTTCTGAAGTCAATCTAATTCTCCGGTTGGAACATTATTCAAGATGTTCAACATTCTAAAGATTGATTCAGTACATCGTTTGACATGTTTCCACTGACTGTTACGGAACTTTTGGACATTTCGTCACGTTATAGTGGAAGCGCTTTGTGACTTTGGAATTGTTTACCAAAGGCGCTAACCAAAGTAGCTAATTGGACATAAATAACGGACATTATCGAACAAATCAAGCATTTATTGTGGACCTGGGATTCCTAGGACTGCATTCTGATGAAGTTCATCAAAGGTAAGGGAACATTTATCATGTATTTACTGGTTTCTGTTGACCCCAACATGGCGGCTAATTTGGCTATTGTTCTGAGCTCCATCTCAGATTATTGCATGATTTGCTTTTTCCGTAAAGTTTTTTTGATATCTGACACAGCGGTTGCATTAAGGAGAGGTATATCTATAATTCCATGTGTATAACTTGTATTATCATCTACATTTATGATGAGTATTTCTGTTGAAACGATGTGGCTATGCAAAATCACTTGATGTTTTTGGAACTAGTGAATGTAACGCGCCAATGTAAACTCAGATATTTTGTTATAAATATGAACTTTATCAAACAAAACATGCATGTATTGTGTAACATGAAGTCCTTTGAGTGTCATCTGATGAAGATAATCAAAGGTTAGTGATTAATTTTATCTCTATTTCTGCTTTTTCTGACTGCTATCTTTCGCTGGAAAAATGGCTGTGCTTATTGTGGTTTGATGGTGACCTAACATAATCGTATGTAGTGCTTTCGCTGAAAAGCATATTTGAAATCGGACACTTTGGTGGGATTAACAACAACAATACCTTTAAAATGATATAAAACACATGTATGTTTGAGGAATTTTAATTATGAGATTTCTGTTGTTTGAATTTGGCGCCCTGCACTTTATCTGGCTGCTGTCATATCGATCCCGGTAGCGGGATGCAGCCATAAGACGTTTTAAACCATCAATTCTTACTGATCATAAAGTTATATTCTTATCAATAAATATGAATGGATCTGAACTTAATAAACCAAATCAGAGTTATTGGAAACTCAATTGGAGACTGTTGGAAGATGATAATTTCAAGATGGATGCCAAAGATATTATACAAAACAATTGGAGGACAGTCCAACTATTTAAGTCTTATGGGAAATATTGGGAATTAATGAAGTATGAAATAAGACAAACAGCCAAGAAGAGAGGTAATGAAATTGCTGAATTTAAAAGATTGCGGGAAGAGAAACTTGTTAAGGAAATACTTTCTCTAATCTGATGAAGAATGAAAGGGTCAGTTACTTTCTTTACAACAAGAAATGGCCCAAATGTATGAAGAGAGAGCAAAGGGGGCATTTGTAAAATCAAGGAGATGGTTGGAGGAAGGTGAAAAATACACAAAATACCTAGAGAGAAAACAACTCCATTTCATTAAGTTTGATTCTCCTGCGCCTGACTTCCCATCTATACACACGACTCTGACAGAATCTCTGACCAAACATGAAGTCAGCAGGAGAAAGTACCCCGGCCATGGAGGTGGAGGAGCGCGTCATGGAACATACAGAGATGATTTACAATCTGAGCGCCGCCATGGATCGCGTTGTCCAGAATATGGACCGCTGGGAGACACAGGGAGTTTTTCCAGCACCTCCACCAGCACAACCGGGGTCTCCCCTGAGCGCCCCTTCCCCGCCTGAACACAGCAGGATCCATTTATCCCTGCCACAGGGGTACGACGGAGATACTGCCGGCTGCCAGGGTTTCCTCCTCAAACTAAGCTTGTATCTGGCCACAGTTACATCTCGTGCCTCACCGAGAAAGCCCTGGAGTGGGCCAGCGCTGCATGTGGAGAAGAGGATGCAGCGTTGGACCATTTTGAGGAGTTCACCCGCCATTTCCGGACAGTATTCGACCACCCACCCGAAGGCAGAGCGGCGGGTGAGCGCCTCTACCATCTGAGGCAGGAGACGAGGAGCGCCCAGGAGTTTGCTCTGGAGTTTAGGACCCTGGCTGCTTTGCTGGATGTAGCGACAGGGCCCTGATCGACCATTACCGCTGTAGTCTACGCGAGGACGTCCGTCGGGAGCTGGCCTGCAGAGACACCACCCTCACCTTCGACCAGCTGGTGGACCTGTCCATCAGGCTGGACAACATGCTGGCTACTCGTGGACGTCTAGATCGGGGTCTGGTGGTTCCATCCTCCCGAACCCTCTCTCCTATAGCCATGGAGTTGGGAGGGACGGTGCGCAGGCGGACCAGAGGAGGTTCCTTCACGTGCACCATCTGTGGCCGCAGAGGGTCGGTGTCGGGTTGGTTCCTCTGGGGGTCGAGGCAGCAGGCAGGGCACTCTGTTGCACACCTGTTTTTGCATGTTACCTTTCCTGAGTTTTCCCAGCATTCCCAGCATAAGGCGATTGTCGATTCAGGCGCGGCTGGGAATTTCATAGACAGATCATTCGCCCATAGTTTTGGGATCCCCATTGTTCCAGTGGCTATACCCTTCCCAGTTCACGCCTTAGACAGTCGACCAATAGGGTCAGGCTTAATTAGGGAGGCCACCGCTCTCCTGGGCATGGTGACGCAGGGGGGTCACAAGGAGAGAATCAGTCTCTTCCTCATTGGGTCTGTGTGTGGAATTGTTATGTGTAAATGTATGTGTACTCCAGGCTGGTTTGCGCCGGGTTATTGTGTAGTTTTCTGAGTGCTGTGTTTTGTTCGCCTCAATAAAGGGCTCCGTTTGCTACCCATTTCTGCTCTCCTGCGCCTGACTTCCCTGCAGCTGGTTACACACTCCTTTACAGTGTAATTAAGACACTTTACAGTAATAGTAACAGCTCTGTTAAAGTATCCTATGGAACTTCAGAGATTCAACATTAGACGCGTAATTAAACAAGAATGCCCAATTTCTCCTTTCTTATTGGTCACACAAGTTATGGCACTTCCTATCATAAGGATAGTTTTAGGGGTATTCAGAGACAAGAGAAATAGATAAAATGTTCACAATTGGCTGACGACATCACCATTTTTTTTAAAGATCATAATGAAGTCAGGAAAGCTGTTGAGTGTATTAATGCCTTCTCACATGTATCTGGTTTATCTCTGAATGTTAGGACATGTGAATTATTTGCGTTGAAAAGATGTGACTTAAACTCAAGTTTAACATATCTTTGGTATTAAAGTGAGCAAAGATCAGCAATAAAGGGGCAATTTAAATTTCTCTCCTACTGTCGAGAAAATTGGAAAGAGATTTAATTCCTGGTTATTACGAGATCTTTCTTTTATCTGGACGTGTGCTTTTATCAAAATCTGAAGGTCCAGATTATTGTATTACCTCCCTTGTCTTGTTCCTCTGTCAGGAACTAAAATGGTTGATATTCAATTAGGGAGGAATAAACATATTTATATTATTTTTTAAATGGTAATATGTAGTACCCAAAGTGAGGGAGGGTTGAATGCTCTGGATTTTAAAACCTCTAATATAATATTTAAAATGAAATGGATACAAAACGAATTGAAGAAATAAGGATTGCATTTGGAATATAATCCCTAAATTAATATTCCAACAGACTGGTGGTCTAGAGTTCTAACTCAAATGCTCTTTTGATGTGGGTGTTTAAGCTTGCTAGCTTTCATAAACATTGTACTTCTAACTTGGAACCTCATGTACAAACACAAGTTTTCCCCACATAGGTATATAATCTGGAATAATAACTGGTTTGACAACAACATTATCTGGGTTAAACTATTATTGAATAATGATGGACAACTATATGATTTCCCAGAATTCATGAGAACACACAATGTTACATTCACTCCTGAGGAGTATCAAATAGTTGTTAGATCTGTGCCTAAAGGTGCTATTCTTCTCTTAGGAGAATATAACAATACTCCAACTGTTGAGGATTTTGTAGCCTCAATACAATTAGAAGGCATTTTATAAACTATAAATGTAAGAACATATATAAATACTATGTCAAGATGTTACTATTCCCTCTGCTAGAATGTACTGGAATGCAGCCCTAGGACAAGTGAACTGGAACAAAGTTTTGTTGTTGTCTGGCAAATATTTTAAATCTAATAAGGTGAAAGAAGTATCATACAAACTCATGCATAGAATCTACCCTGTAAAGACCTTTATTATACACAGATTCAAAATAGCTATTGATAACAAATGTGTATCTTGTGGTTGTGACCCAGAGACTCTTGACCATTTATTTTGGGACTGCTCTTATGTCAGAAGATTTTGGAGTTAGAACATTTTATTTTAAAAGAAACTACTTTTATTGTTCATTTGAAAGACTCTGATATTATGTTTTATTTTGATCCAAATGATATGGACCCTGATTTAACTTTTCCTTGTTTCATTTGTTTATCTTTCATGACAAGTTCTTTATCCATAAAATGAAGATGCCGGAGAACAAACCCCTCACATTGTTGAAGATATTGGAATATTACTTTGAAATGATCAGTAAGTGTGAAGACAAAAGTCATACATACCATAAAACGTTTTGACAAATTGAAAATATATCTCCATATGTAATAGGATTATTATACACCTGTTTGTATATTTCTGTTTTTGTGTTTGTTTTGTTCATAATAATAATACCATACATACATACATACAAGCCTATGCTAGGGATGTTAGCATCCTATATAAACCTATGCTAGGGACATTAGCATCCTATATAAACCTATGCTAGGGACGTTAGCATCCTATATAAACCTATGCTAAGGACATTAACATCCTATATAAACCTATGCTAGGGACATTAGCATCCTATATAAACCCATGCTAGGGACGTTAGCATCCTATATAAACCCATGCTAGGGACAATAACATCCTATATGAACCCATGCTAGGGACATTAGCATCCTATATAAACCCATGCTAGGGACATTAGCATCCTATATAAACCCATGCTAGGGACATTAGCATCCTATATAAACCCATGCTAGGGACATTAGCATCCTATATAAACCTATGCTAGGGACATTAGCATCCTATATAAACCCATGCTAGGGACATTAGCATCCTATATAAACCCATGCTAGGGACATTAGCATCCTATATAAACCCATGCTAGGGACATTAGCATCCTATATAAACCCATGCTAGGGACATTAGCATCCTATATAAACCCATGCTAGGGACATTAGCATCCTATAAACCCGTGTTAGGGACATCAGCATCCTATAAACCCATGCTAGGGACATTAGCATCCTATATAAACCCATGCTAGGGACATTAGCATCCTATAAACCCGTGCTAGGGACATCAGCATCCTATAAACCCATGCTAGGGACATTAGCATCCTATATAAACCCATGCTAGGGACATTAGCTTCCTATATAAACCCATGCTAGGGACATTAGCATCCTATATAAACCCATGCTAGGGACATTAGCATCCTATATAAACCCATGCTAGGGACTAGCATCATATATAAACCTATGCTAGGGACATTAGCATCCTATATAAACCCATGCTAGGGACATTAGCATCCTATATAAACCCATGCTAGGGACATTAACATCCTATATAAACCCATGCTAGGGACATTAGCATCCTAGATAAACCTATGCTAGGGACATTAGCATCCTATATGAACCCATGCTAGGGACATTAAAATCCTATATAAACCCATGCTAGGGACATTAGCATCCTATAAACCCGTGTTAGGGACTAGCATCCTTTATAAACCCATGCTAGGGACATTAGCATCCTATATAAACCCATGCTAGGGACATTAACATCCTATATAAACCCATGCTAGGGACATTAACATCCTATATAAACCCATGCTAGGGACATTAGCATCCTATAAACCCGTGCTAGGGACATTAGCATCCTATAAACCCGTGCTAGGGACATCAGCATTGTATACCCCTGCTAGGGACATTAGCATCCTATAAACCCGTGCTAGGGACATCAGCATTGTATACCCCTGCTAGGGACATTAGCATCCTATAAACCCGTGCTAGGGACATCAGCATTGTATACCCCTGCTAGGGACATTAGCATCCTATAAACCCGTGCTAGGGACATCAGCATTGTATACCCATGCCAGTGAAACAAGACAAGCACAGTTTATGTAGATTAATTTAATGATGACAGAACATGAAAGGCAGAATAGGGAACCGGCTCCACTTCAAAACACAACAGACTGTTATTATTATTAGGAACCACCAGAAAAACATCTCCTTAAAAAAGAGCTTTGTTACTGAACACATTTCTCCTTTACTAATTAAGAGCACTGTTTCCACGACGACCTTCTCAAGTCAGTGGAAGCCATTCCTACATGTGATAGCTGTACTAGCTCTGATGCGCTGCAATGCTGACAGTGTTAATAAACTTCAAGGGATGACCGACCCTGAACCTGTTCCCAGTGGGCAAAACTGGTCACAATGGTGAGGTTGTATACTGGTTGTATGGTCAGGTTGTATACTGGTTGTATGGTCAGGTTGTATACTGGTTGTATGGTCAGGTTGTATACTGGTTGTATGGTCAGGTTGTATACTGGTTGTATGGTCAGGTTGTATACTGGTTGTATGGTCAGGTTGTATACTGGTTGTATGGTCAGGTTGTATACTGGTTGTATGGTCAGGTTGTATACTGGTTGTATGGTCAGGTTGTATACTGGTTGTATGGTCAGGTTGTATACTGGTTGTATGGTCAGGTTGTATACTGGTTGTATGGTCAGGTTGTACAGTATACTGGTTGTATACTGGTTGTATGGTCAGGTTGTATACTGGTTGTATACTGGTTGTATGGTCAGGTTGTATACTGGTTGTATGGTCAGGTTGTATACTGGTTGTATACTGGTTGTATACTGGTTGTATACTGGTTGTATGGTCAGGTTGTATACTGGTTGTATACTGGTTGTATGGTCAGGTTGTATACTGGTTGTATGGTCAGGTTGTATACTGGTTGTATGGTCAGGTTGTATACTGGTTGTATGGTCAGGTTGTATACTGGTTGTATGGTCAGGTTGTATACTGGTTGTATGGTCAGGTTGTATACTGGTTGTATGGTCAGGTTGTATACTGGTTGTATGGTCAGGTTGTTCAGTATACTGGTTGTATGGTCAGGTTGTATACTGGTTGTATGGTCAGGTTGTATACTGGTTGTATGGTCAGGTTGTATACTGGTTGTATGGTCAGGTTGTATACTGGTTGTATGGTCAGGTTGTATACTGGTTGTATGGTCAGGTTGTATACTGGTTGTATGGTCAGGTTGTATACTGGTTGTATGGTCAGGTTGTATACTGGTTGTATGGTCAGGTTGTATACTGGTTGTATGGTCAGGTTGTATACTGGTTGTATGGTCAGGTTGTATACTGGTTGTATGGTCAGGTTGTATAGTATACTGGTTGTATGGTCAGGTTGTATACTGGTTGTATGGTCAGGTTGTATACTGGTTGTATGGTCAGGTTGTATACTGGTTGTATGGTCAGGTTGTATACTGGTTGTATGGTCAGGTTGTTCAGTATACTGGTTGTATGGTCAGGTTGTATACTGGTTGTATGGTCAGGTTGTATACTGGTTGTATGGTCAGGTTGTTCAGTATACTGGTTGTATGGTCAGGTTGTATACTGGTTGTATACTGGTTGTATGGTCAGGTTGTACAGTATACTGGTTGTATGGTCAGGTTGTATACTGGTTGTATACTGGTTGTATGGTCAGGTTGTACAGTATACTGGTTGTATGGTCAGGTTGTATACTGGTTGTATGGTCAGGTTGTATACTGGTTGTATGGTCAGGTTGTATACTGGTTGTATGGTCAGGTTGTATACTGGTTGTATGGTGAGGTTGTATAGTATACTGGTTGTATGGTCAGGTTGTACAGTATACTGGTTGTATGGTCAGGTTGTATACTGGTTGTATGGTCAGGTTGTATACTGGTTGTATGGTGAGGTTGTATACTGGTTGTATGGTGAGGTTGTATACTGGTTGTATGGTCAGGTTGTATACTGGTTGTATGGTCAGGTTGTATACTGGTTGTATGGTCAGGTTGTATACTGGTTGTATGGTGAGGTTGTATACTGGTTGTATGGTGAGGTTGTATACTGGTTGTATGGTCAGGTTGTATACTGGTTGTATGGTCAGGTTGTATACTGGTTGTATGGTCAGGTTGTATACTGGTTGTATGGTCAGGTTGTATACTGGTTGTATGGTCAGGTTGTATACTGGTTGTATGGTGAGGTTGTATACTGGTTGTATGGTCAGGTTGTATACTGGTTGTATGGTCAGGTTGTATACTGGTTGTATGGTCAGGTTGTATACTGGTTGTATGGTCAGGTTGTATACTGGTTGTATGGTCAGGTTGTATACTGGTTGTATGGTGAGGTTGTATACTGGTTGTATGGTGAGGTTGTATACTGGTTGTATGGTCAGGTTGTATACTGGTTGTATGGTGAGGTTGTATACTGGTTGTATGGTCAGGTTGTATACTGGTTGTATGGTCAGGTTGTATACTGGTTGTATGGTGAGGTTGTATAGTATACTGGTTGTATGGTCAGGTTGTATACTGGTTGTATGGTCAGGTTGTATACTGGTTGTATGGTCAGGTTGTTCAGTATACTGGTTGTATGGTCAGGTTGTATACTGGTTGTATGGTCAGGTTGTATACTGGTTGTATGGTCAGGTTGTATACTGGTTGTATGGTCAGGTTGTACAGTATACTGGTTGTATGGTCAGGTTGTTCAGTATACTGGTTGTATGGTCAGGTTGTATACTGGTTGTATGGTCAGGTTGTATACTGGTTGTATGGTCAGGTTGTATACTGGTTGTATGGTCAGGTTGTATACTGGTTGTATGGTCAGGTTGTATACTGGTTGTATGGTCAGGTTGTATACTGGTTGTATGGTCAGGTTGTATACTGGTTGTATGGTCAGGTTGTACAGTATACTGGTTGTATGGTCAGGTTGTATACTGGTTGTATGGTCAGGTTGTATACTGGTTGTATGGTGAGGTTGTATACTGGTTGTATGGTCAGGTTGTATACTGGTTGTATGGTGAGGTTGTATACTGGTTGTATGGTGAGGTTGTATACTGGTTGTATGGTCAGGTTGTATACTGGTTGTATGGTCAGGTTGTATACTGGTTGTATGGTCAGGTTGTATACTGGTTGTATGGTCAGGTTGTACAGTATACTGGTTGTATGGTCAGGTTGTATACTGGTTGTATACTGGTTGTATGGTCAGGTTACCTACCGGTTGTAGGAAGTTTCATTAACGTCTTTTTACCAACCAGAAAAATAAATCTGGCTGAAATCTGATAACAACCTAAATTTAAGGTCCTTCCCATCCTGTAACGATCTTGTCAAGAGATGTCTAACTGGTAACAGAGACCAGGGTTGTCATCTGGCTATACAACTTCTTATCCAGTTAATCACCAGTAAATTACATTATTAAGACGACATAATGTGCCAAATGTTGCCTTCTAGGTTAGTCATCATTCCCTTCTATTGTCCCTGATTAAATGTACACAGCAGTGAACCCGTTGGTTCATACAGTAACTCCTGTATGGCTGTGTGAGTACCATCTTTGGTTTAAATACACATGGCTCCTGTATGTGTGGCTGAGTGTAACCTCCTGTACTGTATATGTGGCTGTGGGTAACCTCCTGTACTGTGGGTAACCTCCTGTACTGTATATGTGGCTGTGGGTAACCTCCTGTATGTGTGGTTGAGTGTAACCTCCTATACTGTATATGTGGCTGTGGTAACCTCCTGTACTGTATATGTGGCTGTGGTAACCTCCTGTATGTGTGGCTGTTGTTAACCTCCTGTACTGTATATGTGGCTGTGGGTAACCTCCTGTACTGTATATGTGGCTGTGGGTAACCTCCTGTACTGTGGGTAACCTCCTGTACTGTATATGTGGCTGTGGGTAACCTCCTGTACTGTGGGTAACCTCCTGTATATGTGGTTGTGCGTAACCTCCTGTATGTGTGGCTGTTGTTAACCTCCTGTACTGTATATGTGGCTGTGGGTAACCTCCTGTACTGTATATGTGGCTGTGGGTAACCTCCTGTACTGTATATGTGGCTGTGGGTAACCTCCTGTACTGTGGGTAACCTCCTGTACTGTATATGTGGCTGTGGGTAAACTCCTGTACTGTGGGTAACCTCCTGTATATGTGGCTGTGGGTAAACTCCTGTACTGTGGGTAACCTCCTGTATATGTGGCTGTGGGTAACCTGTTTGGCTCAGTTTATCTGAGCAGCAGGCTGGTGAGCAGTTCCCTGAGGATGATTCCAGCGGTGAGGATGAAGAACATGAGGATGACAACCAGCCCACGACGAAGAACCAGCTGTCTGACAGTCAACCTCACCGTACTGACCACAGGCCCTGCCTCAGCCTCGAACTCTCCCCCACCTTCCCCCCTGTCCCCACCCAGCCCCTCCACGTCTGTCTTGCCCTCCCCAGGGCTCTCGTCGCTGGGTGGGACCGCCTCCGACCAGCCTAGAGGGTTACACACTATGTAAAGTTACACACCATGTAAAGTTACAAGCTATATAAAGTTACACACTATGTAAAGTTACACACCATGTAAAGTTACACGCTATATAAAGTTACACACCATGTAAAGTTACACACCATGTAAAGTTACACACCATGTAAAGTTACACGCTATATAACGTTACACACTATGTAAAGTTACACACGATGTAAAGTTACACACCATGTAAAGTTACACGCTATATAAAGTTACACACTATGTAAAGTTACACACCATGTAAAGTTACACGCTATATAAAGTTACACACCATGTAAAGTTACACACCATGTAAAGTTACACACCATGTAAAGTTACACGCTATATAACGTTACACACTATGTAAAGTTACACACGATGTAAAGTTACACACCATGTAAAGTTACAAGCTATATAAAGTTACACACTATGTAAAGTTACACACCATGTAAAGTTACACGCTATATAAAGTTACACACCATGTAAAGTTACACACCATGTAAAGTTACACACCATGTAAAGTTACACGCTATATAACGTTACACACTATGTAAAGTTACACACGATGTAAAGTTACACACCATGTAAAGTTACACGCTATATAAAGTTACACACCATGTAAAGTTACACACCATGTAAAGTTACACACCATGTAAAGTTACACACCATGTAAAGTTACACACCTTGTAAAGTTACACACCTTGTAAAGTTACACACCATGTAAAGTTACACACCATGTAAAGTTACACACCATGTAAAGTTACACACCATGTAAAGTTACACACCATGTAAAGTTACACGCTATGTAAAGTTACACACTATGTAAAGTTACACACCATGTAACGTTACACACCATGTAAAGTTACACACCATGTAAAGTTACACACCATGTAAAGTTACACACCATGTAAAGTTACACGCTATATAAAGTTACACACTATGTAAAGTTACACACCATGTAAAGTTACACACCATGTAAAGTTACACACCATGTAAAGTTACACACCATGTAAAGTTACACGCTATATAAAGTTACACACCATGTAAAGTTACACACCATGTAAAGTTACACGCTATATAAAGTTACACACCATGTAAAATTACACACCATGTAAAGTTACACACCATGTAAAGTTACACACCATGTAAAGTTACACATCATGTAAAAACATAGGGCTGTTGTAAAAAAAACAAGCATGTCAAAGCTTACAGAGCTCTATATGTGAAGTCTCATACTGTATATTTAATCATGGGAACATAGAATATATGGAACCGTAAAACTTGGAATATATGGAACCGTAAAACTTGAAAAATATGGAACCGTAAAACTTGAAATGTATGGAACCGTAAAACTTGAAATATATGGAACTGTGGGATTTAGAATATATGGAACCGTGGGATTTAGAATATATGGAACCGTGGGATTTAGAATATATGAAACCGTGGGATTTAGAATATATGGAACCGTGGGATTTAGAATATATGGAACCGTGGGATTTAGAATATATGGAACCGTGGGATTTAGAATATATGGAACCGTGGGATTTAGAATATATGGAACCGTGGGATTTAGAATATATGGAACCGTGGGACTGCTGGAATGTTACCTTTCTTCTCCAGTCCAAACTGCTCTTGTTTCCTTTCAGGGAGCTGGACTCCTGCCCTCACCAGAGCCTGACAACACACACATGTTGGTTTTACTGTCCCTTTGGGAACCAAACAATTGATTCCCATTCAAAATACTATTTTCCTTAACACCAACCCTTAACTTTAACACTACAATTGCCTTTTTCCCTGTGGTGTCTGGTGAAATGTCCCCACTTGTGCGAATTTTCAAAGTTTTACTATCCTTGTTGGTACCAGAACCCCCCCCCCCCCCCCCCCACACACACACACAGAGCAGAGCCTGACGAAACACATCAGCTGTTAGAGGCAACTAGTGAGGTTAAACACAGGATATAAATAGTGACTGACCTCTTGACTGGCTTTTCCCCAGTCCAGTTTACACAGCAGAACTACCAAGAACATGGACTGGATTAACACACAGGTGAACAGGCCTGTCCACAAACCTGAGAGAAAGAGAGAGAGAGGAGGAAAAGAGAGAGAAAGAGGGGAGGCAGAGAGAGAGAGAGAAGCTTGGTTACAGAGGGAATCTGTAATCAATCACTAGTGCTGTTACTTTTTAGGGATAGGGGGCAGCATTTTCACTTTGGATGAATAGCGTGCCCAGAGTGAACTGCCTCCTACTCTGTCCCAGATGCTAATATATGCATATTATTATTACTATTGGATATAAAACACTCTGAAGTTTCTAAAACTATTTGAATGATGTCTGTGAGTATAACAGAACTCATATGGTAGGCAAAAACCTGAGAAAAAATCCAAACAGGAAGTGAGAATTCTGAGGCTGGTCGATTTTCAACTCATCACCTATTGAAATCCCAGTGGGATATGGATCTGTTTGCACGTCCTACGCCTTCCACGGGATGTCAACAGTCTGGAGAAAGTTGAATGAAGCTTTTACTGTGATGTGGGGCCGGGTGGGAGCTGTTTGAGTCAGTGATCTGGCAGAGTGCCAGGTCCTGGTCACGCGCATTCCACATGATATTGACTTGCGTTCCATTACTTCTACAGACACAAAGGAATTCTCCGGTTGGAACGTTATTGAATATTTATGATAACAACATCCTGAAGATTGATTCTCTACTTAGTTTGACAAGTTTATTCGACCTGTAATATAACTTTTTGAAGTTTTCGTCCGAAGTTTGCCTGGACCTGCGCGAGCGTTTGGATATGTGTACTAAACGTGCTAACAAAAGTAGCTACTTGGACATAAATGATGGAAATTATCGAACAAAACAACGCTTTATTGTGGAACTAGGATTCCTGGGAGTGCATTCTGATGAAGATCATCAAAGGTAAGGGAATATTTATGATGTAATTTCGTATTTCTGTTGACTCCAACATGGCGGAGAAATTTTGTTTTTATCTGAGTGCCGTCTCAGATTATTGCATGGTGTGCTTTTTCCGTAAAGTTTTTTTGAAATCTGACACATACATATAATTAAAGATACACTTGTTCCTAATGCAACCGCTGTGTCAGATTTTTAAAAAAAATTACGTAAAAAGCACACCATGCAATAATCTGAGACGGCGCTCAGATAGTAACAACATTTCTCCGCCATGTTGGAGTCAACAGAAATACGAAATTACATCATAAATATTCCCTTACCTTTGATTATCTTCATCAGAATGCAGTGCCAGGAATCCTAGTTCCACAATAAAGCTTTGTTTTGTTTGATAATGTCCATTACTTATGTCCAATTAGCTAATTTTGCTAGCATGTGTAGTACACGTGTCCAAACGCTCGCGCAGATGCAGGCAAACGTCGGACAAAAACTTCATAAAGTTATATTCCAGGTTTAATAAACTGGTCAAACTTAAAAGAGAATCAATCTTCAGGATGTTGTTATCATTTATATCCAATAAGGTTCCAACCGGAGAATTCTTTTCAGTCTCTAAAATACTTATTTTCCACCATCATTTGCAAATAAATTCATAAAAAATCCTACAATGTGATTTTCTGGATTTTTTTTTCTCATTTTGTCTGTCATAGTTGAAGTGTACCTATGATGAAAATTACAGGCCTCTCTCATCTTTTTAAGTGGGAGAACTTGCACAATTGGTGGCTGACTAAATACTTTTTCGCCCCACTGTATGACATATTACAATGTTATCTCTCCCCTATCGGACCTATGACATATTACAATGTTATCTCTCCCCTACTCACCTCTGATATATTACCATGTTCTCTCCCCTACTCACCTCTGAAATATTAAAATATTGTCAACATTCCTGTACTCACCTATTATATATTACCATGTTGCTCTCTCTCCCCTACTCACCTATTATATATTACCATGTTGTTATCTCTCCCCTACTCACCTATTATATATTACCATGTTGTTATCTCCCCCACTCACCTATTATATATTACCATGTTGCTCTCTCTCCCCCACTCACCTATTATATATTACCATGTTGTTATCTCCCCCCACTCACCTATTATATATTACCATGTTGTTATCTCCCCCCACTCACCTATTATATATTACCATGTTGCTCTCTCTCCCCCACTCACCTATTATATATTACCATGTTGTTATCTCCCCCCACTCACCTATTATATATTACCATGTTGTTATCTCCCCCCTACTCACCTATTATATATTACCATGTTGTCATCTCCCCCCTACTCACCTATTATATATTACCATGTTGTTATCTCCCCCCTACTCACCTATTATATATTACCATGTTGGCATCTCCCCCCACTCACCTCTGATATATTACCATGTTCTCTCCCCTACTCACCTCTGATATATTACCATGTTGTTATCTCTCCCCTACTCACCTATGATATATTACCATGTTGTTATCTCTCCCCTACTCACCTCTGATATATTACCATGTTGTTATCTCCCCCACTCACCTATTATATATTACCATGTTGTTATCTCCCCCCACTCACCTATTATATATTACCATGTTGTTATCTCCCCCCTAATCACCTATTATATATTACCATGTTGTTCTCTCCCCTACTCACCTATTATATATTACCATGTTGTTATCTCCCCCCCACTCACCTATTATATATTACCATGTTGCTCTCTCTCCCCCCTACTCACCTATTATATATTACCATGTTGTTATCTCCCCTACTCACCTATTATATATTACCATGTTGTTATCTCCCCCCCACTCACCTATTATATATTACCATGTTGCTCTCTCTCCCCTTATACAGAATAGAGGACACATCCAATACAGGACACATCTAATACAGTTATACAGAATACAGGACACATCTAATACAGACCACATCTAATACAGGACACATCTAATACAGTTATACAGAATACAGGACACATCTAATACAGGACACATCCAATACAGGACACATCTAATACAGGATACAGAATACAGGACACAACTATTTATCTAGCGGAGCAGGGAGGATCTCTTGGTTTGCTCTTTGACAATTGTTGGTAATTATAATAGGTCCATAGCAGTTATTTCTCACAAACAATAAAATAGAAAAGTATGTCACTTTAGCCCAGATCTTAGTTGATATGCTTTATGTAATGGGATGTATTTTAAATAAACTTCCCTTAATTTAATCAATGAAAGTTAGGCGTTAGTTTTTCAGTTATCTACAGGGTCATTTTGTTAGTGTTCTCTGGATAAACGAAACATATTCACCAAGTCTATACCTGGTTCTATACCTGGTTCATATCCACCAAGCCTATACCTGGTTCATATCCACCAAGTCTATACCTGGTTCATATCCACCAAGTCTATACCTGGTTCATATCCACCAAGTCTATACCTGGTTCATATCCACCAAGTCTATACCTGGTTCATATCCACCAGTCTATACCTGGTTCATATCCAACAAGTCTATACCTGGTTCATATCCACCAAGCCTATACCGGTTCATTCCACCAAGTCTATACCTGGTTCATATCCACCAAGTCTATACCTGGTTCATATTCACCAAGCCTATACCTGGTTCATATTCACCAAGTCTATACCTGGTTCATATTCACCAAGTCTATACCTGGTTCATATCCACCAAGTCTATACCTGGTTCATATCCACCAAGTCTATACCTGGTTCATATTCACCAAGTCTATACCTGGTTCATATTCACCAAGTCTATACCTGGTTCATATCCACCAAGTCTATACCTGGTTCATATTCACCAAGTCTTACCTGGTTCATATCCACCAGTCTATACTGGTTCATATCCACCAAGTCTATACCTGGTTCATATCCACCAAGTCTATACCTGGTTCATATCCACCAAGTCTATACTGGTTCATATCCACCAAGTCTATACCTGGTTCATATTCACCAAGTCTATACCTGGTTCAATATTCCACCAAGTCTATACCTGGTTCATATCCACCAAGTCTATACCTGGTTCATATCCACCAAGTCTATACCTGTTCATATCCACCAAGTCTATACCTGGTCATCATATCCACCAAGTCTATACCTGGTTCAATCCACCAAGTCTATACCTGGTTCATATCCACCAAGTCTATACCTGGTTCATATCCACCAAGTCTATACCTGGTTCATATCCACCAAGTCTATACCTGGTTCATATCCACCAAGTCTATACCTGGTTCATATCCACCAAGTCTATACCTGGTTCATATCCACCAAGTCTATACCTGGTTCATATTCACCAAGTCTATACCTGGTTCATATCCACCAAGTCTATACCTGGTTTCATATCCACCAAGTCTATACCTGGTTCATATCCACCAAGTCTATACCTGGTTCATATCCACCAAGTCTATACCTGGTTCATATCACCAAGTCTATACCTGGTTCATATCCACCAAGTCTCCCTATAC
>NC_052318.1:245076-294154 GCF_016432855.1 Salvelinus namaycush
ACATAGGTAATATATAATAGGTGAGTGGGGGAGATGACAACATGGTAATATATAATAGGTGAGTGGGGGAGAGATAACAACATGGTAATATATAATAGGTGAGTAGGGGGGAGATAACAACATGGTAATATATAATAGGTGAGTAGGGGGGAGATGACAACATGGTAATATATAATAGGTGAGTAGGGGAGACAACATGGTAATATATAATAGGTGAGTAGGGGGGAGATGACAACATGGTAATATATAATAGGTGAGTAGGGGGGAGAACATGGTAATATATAATAGGTGAGTAGGGGGGAGATGACAACATGGTAATATATAATAGGTGAGTAGGGGGAGATGACAACATGGTAATATATAATAGTGAGTAGGGGGAGATGACAACATGGTAATATATAATAGGTGGTAGGGGGGAGATGACAACATGGTAATATATAATAGGTGAGGGTGAGATGGGGGGAGATGACAATGGTAATATATAATAGGTGAGTGGGGGGAGATAACAACATGGTAATATATAATAGGTGAGTGGGGGAGAGATAACATGGTAATATAATAGGTGAGTAGGGGGAGTAAACATGGTAATATATAATAGGTGAGTAGGGGAGAGATGACAACATGGTAATATATCATAGGTGAGAAGGGGAGAGATAACAACATGGTAATATATCATAGGTGAGTAGGGGGGAGATGACAACATGGTAATATATAATAGGTGAGTAGGGGAGAGATGACAACATGGTAATATATCATAGGTGAGAAGGGGAGAGAATAACATGGTAATATATCATAGGTGAGAAGGGGAGAGAACATGGTAATATATCATAGGTGAGTAGGGGGGAGATGACAACATGGTAATATATAATAGGTGAGTAGGGGGAGATAACAATATGGTAATATATAAGAGGTGAGTGGGGGGAGAGAGAGAACATGGTAATATATAATAGGTGAGTGGGGGGAGATAAACAACATGGTAATATATAATAGGTGAGTGGGGAGAGATAACAACTGGTAATATATAATAGGGGAGTAGGGGGGAGATAACAACATGGTAATATATAATAGGTGAGTGGGGAGAGATAACAACATGGTAATATATAATTGTTAATTTTTTTTCTTTTCTCATGTGGAAGTAGGGGATCCTGTATTAGATGTGTCCTGTATTGGATGTGTCCTGTATTAGATGTGTCCCTGTATTCTGCTTATACCTGTATTAGATGTGTCCCTGTATTAGATGTGGTCTGTATTAGATGTGTCCTGTATTCTGTATAACTGTATTAGATGTGTCCTGTATTGGATGTGTCCTCTATTCTGTATAACTGTATTAGATGTGTCCTGTATTGGATGTGTCCTGTATTCTGTATCCTGTATTAGATGTGTCCTGTATTGGATGTGTCCTGTATTGGATGTGTCCTGTATTAGATGTGTCCTGTATTCTGTATAACTGTATTAGATGTGTCCTGTATTCTGTATAACTGTATTAGATGTGTCCTGTATTGGATGTGTCCTGTATTCTGTATAACTGTATTAGATGTGTCCTGTATTAGATGTGTCCTGTATTAGTGTTTGTCCTGTATTAGATGGTCCTGTATTAGATGTGTCCTGTATTCTGTAATAACTGTATAGATGTGTCCTGTATTAGATGTGTCCTGTATTAGATGTGTCCTGTATAGATGTGTCCTGTATTAGAGTGTCCTGTATTAGATGGTGTCCTGTATTAGATGTGTCCTGTATTAGATGTGTCCTGTATTAGATGTGTCCTGTATTCTGTATAACTGTATTAGATGTGTCCTGTATTAGATGTATCCTGTATTAGATGTATCCTGTATTCTGTATAACTGTATTAGATGTGTCCTGTATTAGATGTGTCCTGTATTGGATGTGTCCTGTATTAGATGTGTCCTGTATTCTGTATAACTGTATTAGATGTGTCCTGTATTAGATGTGTCCTGTATTGGATGTGTCCTGTATTAGATGCGTCCTGTATTAGATGTGTCCTGTATTGGATGTGTCCTGTATTAGATGTGTCCTGTATTCTGTATAACTGTATTAGATGTGTCCTGTATTAGATGTGTCCTGTATTGGATGTGTCCTGTATTAGATGTATCCTGTATTAGATGTATCCTGTATTAGATGTGTCCTGTATTTTGTATAACTGTATTAGATGTGTCCTGTATTAGATGTGTCCTGTATTCTGTATAACTGTATTAGATGTGTCCTGTATTAGATGTGTCCTGTATTGGATGTGTCCTGTATTAGATGTGTCCTGTATTGGATGTGTCCTGTATTAGATGTGTCCTGTATTAGATGTGTCTTGTATTAGATGTGTCCTGTATTGGATGTGTCCTGTATTAGATGTATCCTGTATTAGATGTATCCTGTATTAGACGTGTCCTGTATTAGATGTGTCCTGTATTAGATGTGTCCTGTATTAGATGTGTCCTGTATTAGATGTGTCCTGTATTAGATGTGTCCTGTATTCTGTATAACTGTATTAGATGTGTCCTGTATTAGATGTGTCCTGTATTAGATGTGTCCTGTATTAGATGTGTCCTGTATTAGATGTGTCTTGTATTAGATGTGTCCTGTATTAGATGTGTCCTGTATTAGATGTGTCCTGTATTAGATGTGTCCTGTATTAGATGTGTCCTGTATTAGATGTGTCCTGTATTCTGTATAACTGTATTAGATGTGTCCTGTATTAGATGTGTCTTGTATTAGATGTGTCCTGTATTAGATGTGTCCTGTATTAGATGTGTCCTGTATTGGATGTGTCCTGTATTAGATGTATCCTGTATTAGATGTATCCTGTATTAGACGTGTCCTGTATTAGATGTGTCCTGTATTAGATGTGTCCTGTATTAGATGTGTCCTGTATTAGATGTGTCCTGTATTAGATGTGTCCTGTATTAGATGTGTCCTGTATTAGATGTGTCCTGTATTCTGTATAACTGTATTAGATGTGTCCTGTATTAGATGTGTCCTGTATTAGATGTGTCCTGTATTAGATGTGTCCTGTATTAGATGTGTCCTGTATTAGATGTGTCCTGTATTAGATGTGTCCTGTATTAGATGTGTCCTGTATTAGATGTGTCCTGTATTAGATGTGTCCTGTATTAGATGTGTCCTGTATTAGATGTGTCCTGTATTCTGTATAACTGTATTAGATGTGTCCTGTATTAGATGTGTCTTGTATTAGATGTGTCCTGTATTAGATGTGTCCTGTATTGGATGTGTCCTGTATTAGATGTGTCCTGTATTCTGTATAACAGTATTGTGAAGATTGTCTTTCTCACCGCTATAGCCAGGGCCAACCCTCAGCCATACATACATACACTACCGTTCAAACGTTTGGGGTCACTTAAGAAATGTCCTTGTTTTGAAAGAAAATCACATTTTTGATCCATTGAAATAACATCAAATTGATCAGAAATACAGTGTAGACATTGTTAATGTTGTAAATCACTATTGTAGCTGGAAACGGCAGATTTTTTTAATGGAATATACATTTCTGGCCATTTTGAGCCTGTAATCAAACCCACAAATGCTTATGCTCCTGATACTCAACTAATCTGAAGAAGGCCAGTTTTATTGCTTCTTTAATCAGAACAACAGTTTTCAGCTGTGCTAACATAATTGCAAAAGGGTTTTCTAATGATCAATTAGCCTTTTAAAATGATGAACTTGGATTAGCTAACACAACGTGCCGTTGGAACACAGGAGTGATGGTTGCTGATAATGGGCCTCTGTACGCCTATGCAGATATTCCATTAAAAATCAGCCGTTTCCAGCTACAATAGTCATTTACAACATTAACAATGTCTACACTGTATTTCTGATCAATTTTATGTTATTTTAAATGGACAAAAAAGTAGCTTTTCTTTCAAAAACAAGGACATTTCTAAGTGACCAGGTTGGTTGGTTGGTTGGATAGATGGATGGATAGATGGAAGAAAAAGTATGTGAACCCTTTGGAATTACCTGGTTATCTGATCTTCTTTTAAGTCACAACAATAGACAAACACAGTCTGCTTAAACTAATAACACACAAACTATTGCATTTTTCTTGTCTATATTGAATACATAATTTAAAAACATTCAGAGTGTAGGTTGGAAAACATATTTGAGTCAGGAGTCAGCTATCCTGGATTCCAATCAATGAGATGAGATTGGAGATGTTGGTTAGAGCTGCCCTGCCATATAAAAAACACTCACAAAATGTGAGTTTGCTATTCACATGAAGCATTGCCTGATGTGAACTTTGCCTCGAACAAATGAGATCTGAGAAGACCTAAGATTAAGAATTGTTGACTTGCATAAAGCTGGAAAGGGATACAAAAGTATCTCTAAAAGCTTTGATGTTCATCCGTCCACGGTACAACAAATTGTCTATAAATGGAGAAAATTCAGCACTGTTTCTACTCTCCCTAGGTGTGGCTGTCCTGCAAAGATGACTGCAAGAGCACAGCGCAGAATGCTCAATGAGGTTAAGAAGAATCCTAGAGTGTCAGCTAAAGACTTACAGAAATCTCTGGAACATGTTAACATCTCTGTTGACAAGTCTACGATACGTAAAACACTAAACAAGAATGGTGTTCATGGGAGGACGCCATGGAAGAAGCCACTGCTGTCCCCAAAAAACATTGCTGCACGTCTGAAGTTGGCAAACGTGCACCTGGATGTTCCACAGCGCTACTGGCGAAATATTATGAGGACAGATGAAACTACAGTTGAGTTGTTTGGAAGGAAAACACAACACCATGTGTGGAGAGAAAAAAGGCACAGCACACCAATATCAAAACCTCATCCCAACTGTAAAGTATGGTGGAGGGAGCATCATAGTTTGGGGCTGCTTTGCTGCCTCAGGGCCTGGACAGCTTGCTATCATCGACTACCTGTTCACCCCGCTACCATCCAGAAGGCGAGGTCAGTACAGGTGCATCAAAGCAGGGACCGAGAGACTGAAAAACAGCTTCTATCTCAAGGCCATCAGACTGTTAAACAGCCATCACTAACTCAGAGAGGCTGCTGCCTACATACAGACTCAAATCATTGGCCACTTTAATAAATGGATCACTAGTGACTTTAACAATGCAATTTTAATAATGTTTACATATCTTACATTACTCATCTCATATGTATATACTGTATTTCATACCATCTATTGCATCTTGCCTATGCCGCTCGGCCATCGCTCATCCATATATTTATATGTACATATTCTTATTTCATCCCTTTAGATTTGTGTGTATTAGGTAGATGTTGTGGAATTGTCAGATTACTTGTTGGTTATTACTGCACTGTTGGAACTAGAAGCACAAGCATTTCGCAACACTCTCATTAACATCTGCTAACCATGTGTATGTGACAAATAAAATTTGATTTGAATGTTTACATGGTTTGTTCAATAAAAACATGAAAACGTATAATTGTTTGTGTGTTATTAGTTTAAGGAGACTGTGTTTGTCTATTGTTGTAACTTAGAGGAAGATCAGATTGATCAATTTATGCAGAAATCCAGGTAATTCCAAAGGGTTCACATACTTTTTCTTGCCACTGTAGATAGATAGATAGGTAGATAGATAGGTAGATAGATAGATAGATAGATAGATAGATAGATAGATAGATAGATAGATAGGTAGATAGGTAGATAGGTAGATAGGTAGATAGGTAGATAGGTAGATAGGTAGATAGGTAGATAGATAGATAGATAGATAGATAGATAGATAGATAGATAGATAGATTGTATCACCGCTGTAGCCAGCGCCACCCCAGCCAGCTCAGTCTTCCCCAGGTGACCGCAGAACACGGTGCTGACAAAACTGATCAGAAAGATCATCAGCTGGGATATAACCTGGAGAGAACAGAGGAACTGATCACCATCATCCTGCCTCATATGAGCAGAAGAATAGCAGTTCAGAAACACTCGTAAATATTATAAGAAAATATATGGACTGACTAAATCACCATCTTCCAATAACAACGGACCAATCACTGCAACAGTTACTTTGGTATGAACTAAAGGAATGATATTTCAGCGACAACCGGTAATTATTATAGACACCGTTCTTAGCCGGCGGTCTTACCACCGGTCCCGCTAGTTTCAGAAGTTGGCCAATCTCTTCTTTATAATGCACGGGGATCCAGCCACTGATCCGCCTCAGACAGCCGCAGCAGAACACGGGTGACTCTACCGTGGAGTCGGTTACCGAAGCTTCATCACTTTTAGAATGTCCGTTCACTACGTTGTCCGCGACAGCATTTGATTTAGAATGATCCATTCTGTGGTAGCGAGAGAGCGCCCGAAGGAGATATATGCGGCGGTAAGGATATGCCCAACAAACTTTAGAAACTCTTGTTGATACGGGACGGTCCTTTGGCGTGACTGAGTGTAGAGTAACAAACGAAAAATGTAGAGCGCACAGTAGGCTACAGCAGGGGGTCGACGCCGCCGCATGTGTTGGAGTTTGGGGCGTATTCTCGTCACCGTTAACCCCATCACGAGGATATTGCGTAAGTAGACTACAGCCCTGTAAACGGACCTTTTGGTGCGATGTCTTGTGGGGAATGTATGGGTGTCCGAGCGGTGTGCTAATAGTTTAAACAGGCAGCTCGGTGCATTCAGCATGTCAACACCTCATACAAAAACAAGAGGTGATGAAGTCAATCTCTCCTCCACTTTGAGCCTTGACAGATTTACATGCATATTACCAGTGGTGGAAAAAGTACTCAATTGTCAGTCTTGAATGAAAGTAAAGATACCTTAATACAAAATGACTCAGGTAAAAGTGAAAGTCGCCCAATAAAATACTACTTGAGTAAAAGTATAAAAGTATTTGGTTTTAAATATATTTAAGTATCAAAACTAAAAGTAAAAGTATAAATCATGTCAACTTCTTTATATTATGCAAACCAACCAAACCTTGTTTCTATTTTATTTACAGATAGCCAGGGGAACACTCCAACACTCAGACATCATTACAGATAGCCAGGGGAACACTCCAACACTCAGACATCATTACAGATAGCCAGGGGAACACTCCAACACTCAGACATCATTACAGATAGCCAGGGGAACACTCCAACACTCAGACATTATTACAGATAGCCAGGGGAACACTCCAACACTCAGACATCATTACAGATAGCCAGGGGAACACTCCAACACTCAGACATCATTACAGATAGCCAGGGGAACACTCCAACACTCAGACATCATTACAGATAGCCAGGGGAACACTCCAACACTCAGACATCATTACAGATAGCCAGGGGAACACTCCAACACTCAGACATCATTACAGATAGCCAGGGGAACACTCCAACACTCAGACATCATTACAGATAGCCAGGGGCACACTCCAACACTCAGACATCATTACAGATAGCCAGGGGAACACTCCAACACTCAGACATCATTACAGATAGCCAGGGGAACACTCCAACACTCAGACATCATTACAGATAACCAGGGGAACACTCCAACACTCAGACATCATTACAGATAGCCAGGGGAACACTCCAACACTCAGACATCATTACAGATAGCCAGGGGAACACTCCAACACTCAGACATCATTACAGATAGCCAGGGGAACACTCCAACACTCAGACATCATTACAGATAGCCAGGGGAACACTCCAACACTCAGACATCATTACAGATAGCCAGGGGAACACTCCAACACTCAGACATCATTACAGATAGCCAGGGGAACACTCCAACACTCAGACATCATTACAGATAGCCAGGGGAACACTCCAACACTCAGACATCATTACAGATAGCCAGGGGAACACTCCAACACTCAGACATCATTACAGATAGCCAGGGGAACACTCCAACACTCAGACATCATTACAGATAGCCAGGGGAACACTCCAACACTCAGACATCATTACAGATAGCCAGGGGAACACTCCAACACTCAGACATCATTACAGATAGCCAGGGGAACACTCCAACACTCAGACATCATTACAGATAGCCAGGGGAACACTCCAACACTCAGACATCATTACAGATAGCCAGGGGAACACTCCAACACTCCAACATCATTTACATACGAAGCATTTGTGTTTAGTGAGTCCTCCAGATCAGAGGCAGTATGGATGACCAGGGATGTTCTCTTGATAAGTGTGTGACCTTTTTCCTGTCAAAATGTAAAGAGTACTTTTGGGGAAATGTATGGAGTAGAAAGTACATTATTGTTTTTAGAAATGTAGTGAAGGAATAGGAAAAGTTGCCAAAAATATAAATAGTAAAGTACTTTAAAGTATTTTTACTTAAGTACTTTACACCACTGCATATTACTAATGTTAGCTCTCCGCATAAATTTAAGGGCCAGCTGCGCTGCCCTGTTCTGAGCCAATTGTAATTTTCCCAAGTCCCTCTTTGTGGCACCTGACCACACGACTGAACAGTAGTCCAGGTGGGACAAAACTAGAGCCTGTAGGACCTGCCTTGTTTATGGTGTTGTTAAGAAGGTAGAAACTAGGGCCTGTAGGACGTGCCTTGTTGATAGTGTTGTTAAGAAGGTAGAAACTAGGGCCTGTAGGACCTGCCTTGTTGATAGTGTTGTTAAGAAGGTAGAAACTAGGGCCTGTAGGACCTGCCTTGTTGATAGTGTTGTGATAGTGTTGTTTAGAAGGTAGAAACTATGGCCTGTAGGACCTGCCTTGTTTATAGTGCTGTTAAGAAGGTAGAAACTAGAGCCTGTAGGACCTGCCTTGTTTATAGTGCTGTTAAGAAGGTAGAAACTAGGGCCTGTAGGACCTGCCTTGTTGATAGTGTTGTTTAGAAGGTAGAAACTAGGGCCTGTAGGACCTGCCTTGTTGATAGTGTTGTTAAGAAGGTATAAACTAGGGCCTGTAGGACCTGCCTTGTTGATAGTGTTGTTAAGAAGGTAGAAACTAGGGCCTGTAGGACCTGCCTTGTTGATAGTGTTGTTAAGAAGGTAGAAACTAGGGCCTGTAGGACCTGCCTTGTTTATAGTGTTGTTAAGAAGGTAGGAACTAGGGCCTGTAGGACCTGCCTTGTTGATAGTGTTGTTAAGAAGGTAGAAACTAGGGCCTGTAGGACCTGCCTTGTTGATAGTGTTGTTAAGAAGGTAGAAACTAGGGCCTGTAGGACCTGCCTTGTTGATAGTGTTGTTAAGAAGGTAGAAACTAGGGCCTGTAGGACCTGCCTTGTTGATAGTGTTGTTAAGAAGGTAGAAACTAGGGCCTGTAGGACCTGCCTTGTTGATAGTGTTGTTAAGAAGGTAGAAACTAGAGCCTGTAGGACCTGCCTTGTTGATAGTGTTGTTAAGAAGGTAGAGACTAGGGCCTGTAGGACCTGCCTTGTTGATAGTGTTGTTAAGAAGGTAGAAACTAGGGCCTGTAAGACCTGCCTTGTTGATAGTGTTGTTAAGAAGGTAGAAACTAGGGCCTGTAGGACCTGCCTTGTTGATAGTGTTGTTAAGAAGGTAGAAACTAGGGCCTGTAGGACCTGCCTTGTTGATAGTGCTGTTAAGAAGGTAGAAACTAGGGCCTGTAGGACCTGCCTTGTTGATAGTGTTGTTAAGAAGGTAGAAACTAGGGCCTGTAGGACCTGCCTTGTTGATAGTGCTGTTAAGAAGGTAGAAACTAGGGCCTGTAGGACCTGCCTTGTTGATAGTGTTGTTAAGAAGGTAGAAACTAGGGCCTGTAGGACCTGCCTTGTTTATAGTGTTGTTAAGAAGACAGTAACACTTTATTATGGACAGACTTCTCCCCATCTTAGCTACTGTTGTATCAACATGTTTTGACCATGACAGTTTACAATCCAGGGTTAATCCAAGCAGTTTAGTCATCTCAACTTGCTTGATTTCCACATTAATCATTACAAGACTTAGTTCAGGTTTAGGATTTAGTGAATGATTTGTCCCAAATACAATGCTTTTAGTTTTTGAAATATTTAAGACTAACTTATTCCTTGCCACCCTTTCTGAAATGAACTGCAACTCTTTGTTAAGTGCGCTTCCGAGTGGGCTCCCCACGCCACTACAGACCCTGGTTCGATTCCAGACTGTATCACAACCGGCCGTGATTGGGAGTCCCATAGGGCGGCGCACAATTGACCCAGCGTCCTCCGGGTTTGGCTGGGGTAGGGCGTCATTGCAAATAAGAATTTGTTCTTAACTGACTTGCCTAGTTAAATAAAGGTTAAATAAAATAAATAAATACAAACCTAGTGGTGCACTAGGAGTCACGTGAAGAACGGAGGGAGGCTATGCGAAGGAGGAGGAGGAGGAGGAGGAGGAGGACCAAGAATAATGTCAAAGATTCCCTTGAGTTCTGAGTCAAGTCGATACATTACAACTGGCGACGAGGATATGGAAATAAAATGAACCTTATGGACTCAAGAAGCTGGATGAGTGCTGGAAAAGTGAATTTGTAAAGGAACTTTTCATGAAAACCCGCTTTGAGAATAATACAGTGTCACCGACGTGGCCCACTACCAAGGACTGTGGGCTCTCCTTCTCCGTGGCCGACGTGAGTAAGACATTTAAACGTGTTAACCCTCGCAAGACTGTTGGCCCAGACGGCATCCCTAGCCGCGTCCTCAGAGCATGCGCAGACCAGCTGGCTGGTGTGTTTACAGATATATTCAATCTCTCCCTATCCCAGTCTGCTGTCCCCACATGCTTCAAGATGGCCACCATTGTTCTTGTACGCAAGAAGGATCTCCTTTGTTTTGTTGACGTTGAGTGTGAGGTTATTTTCCTGACACCACACTCCGAGGGCCCTCACCTCCTCCCTGTAGGCCGTCTCGTCGTTGTTGGTAATCAAGCCTACCACTGTAGTGTCGTCCGCAAACTTGATGATTGAGTTGGAGGCGTGCATGGCCACGCAGTCATGGGTGAACAGGGAGTACAGGAGAGGGCTCAGAACGCACCCTTGTGGGGCCCCAGTGTTGAGGATCAGCGGGGTGGAGATGTTGTTACCTACCCTCACCACCTGGGGGAGGCCCGTCAGGAAGTCCAGGACCCAGTTGCACAGGGCGGGGTCGAGACCCAGGGTCTCGAGCTTGATGACGAGTTTGGAGGGTACTATGGTGTTAAATGCTGAGCTGTAGTCGATGAACAGCATTCTCACATAGGTATTCCTCTTGTCCAGATGGGTTAGGGCAGTGTGCAGTGTGGTTGCGATTGCGTCGTCTGTGGACCTATTGGGTCGGTAAGCAAATTGGAGTGGGTCTAGGGTGTCAGGTAGGGTGGAGGTGATATGGTCCTTGACTAGTCTCTCAAAGCACTTCATGATGACGGAAGTGAGTGCTACGGGGCGGTAGTCGATTAGCTCAGTTACCGTAGCTTTCTTGGGAACAGGAACAATGGTGGCCCTCTTGAAGCATGTGGGAACAGCAGACTGGGATAAGGATTGATTGAATATGTCCTTAAACACACCAGCCAGCTGGTCTGCGCATGCTCTGAGGACGCGGCTGGGAATGCCGTTTGGGCCTGCAGCCTTGCGAGGGTTAACACGTTTAAATGTTTTACTCACCTCGGCTGCAGTGAAGGAGAGCCCGCAGGTTTTGGTAGCGGGCCGTGTCAGTGGCACTGTATTGTCCTCAAAGCGAGCAAAAAAGTTATTTATTCTGTCTGGGAGCAAGACATCCTGGTCCGCGACGGGGCTGGTTTTCTTTTTGTAATCGGTGATTGACTGTAGACCCTGCCACATACCTATTGTGTCTGAGCTGTTGAATTGCGACTCTACTTTGTCTCTATCCTGGGACTTAGCTTGTTTGATTGCCTTGCGGAGGGAATAGCTACACTGTCTGTATTCGGTCATGTTTCCGGTCACCTTGCCCTGGTTAAAAGCAGTGGTTCGCGCTTTCAGTTTCACGCGAATGCTGCCATCAATCCACGGTTTCTGGTTTGGGAATGTTTTAATCGTTGCTGTGGGTACGACATCGCCAATGCACTTTCTAATGAATGCTCACCGAATCAGCGTATTCGTCAATGTTGTTGTTGGACGCAATGCGGAACATATCCCAATCCACGTGATCGAAGCAGTCTTGAAGCGTGGAATCAGATTGGTCGGACCAGCGTTGAACAGACCTGAGCGCGGGAGCTTGCTGTTTTAGTTTCTGTTTGTAGGCTGGAAGCAACAAAATGGAGTCGTGGTCAGCTTTTCCGAAAGGAGGGCGGGGGAGGGCCTTATATGCATCGCGGAAGTTAGTATAACAATGATCCAAGGTTTTACCAGCCCTGGTAGCACAATCGATATGCTGATAGAATTTAGGGAGTTTTGTTTTCAGATTAGCCTTGTTAAAATCCCCAGCTACGATGAATGCAGCCTCAGAGTGTGTGGTTTCCAGTTTACAAAGCGTCAGATAAAGTTTGTTCAGGGCCATCGATGTGTCTGCTTGGGGGGGGGGATATATATGGCTGTGATTATAATCGAAGAGAATTCCCTTGGTAGATAATGCGGTCGACATTTGATTGTGAGGAATTCTAGATCAGGTGAACAGAATGACTTGAGTTCCTGTATGTTGTTATGATCACACCACGTCTCGTTAATCATAAGGCATTTGTTTCTGTCGGCGCGATGCGTGAAGAAACCAGCTGGCTGCACCGACTCCGTTAGCGTCTCTCGAGTAAGCCATGTTTCCGTGAAGCAAAGAACGTTGCAGTCTCTGATATCTCTCTGGAAAGCTACCCTTGCTCGGATTTCATCAACCTTGTTGTCAAGAGACTGGACATTGGCGAGTAGTATGCTAGGGAGTGGAGCGCGGTGTGCCCGTCTCCGAAGCCTGACCAGGAGACCGCTTCGTTTGCCCCGTTTACGGCGTCGTTGTTTAGTGTTTCGCCAGGCTGGGATCAGATGCATTGTATTGGGTGGAAGGCAAAACACAGGATCCGCTTCGGGAGAGTCATATTCCTGGTTGTAACGATGGTGAGTTGACGTTGCTCTTATATTCAGTAGTTCCTCCCGACTGTATGTAATGAAACCTAAGATTACCTGGGGTACCAATGTAAGGAATAACACATAAAAAAACAAAATACTGCATATTTTCCAAGGAACGCGAAGCGAGGCGGCCATCTCGGTCGGCGCCGGAAGTAATTTCATGTGTTTTATATCATTTTAAAGGTAATCTTGTTGTTAATCCCACCAAAGTGTCCGATTTTCAAATATGCTTTTCAGCGAAAGCACTACAAACGATTATGTTAGGTCACCACAAAACCACAATAATCACAGCCATTTTTCCAGCGAAAGATAGCTTTCACAAAAACCAGAAATAGACATAAAATGAATCACTAACCTTTGATTATCTTCATCAGATGACACTCATAGGACTTCATGTTACACAATACATGCATGTTTTGTTTGATAAAGTTCATATTTATATCAAAAAATCCGAGTTTACATTGGCGCGTTAGTGGCGCATCAAGTGATTTTGCATAGCCACATCGTTTCAACAGAAATACTCATCATAAATGTAGATGATAATACAAGTTATACACATGGAATTATAGATATACCTCTCCTTAATGCAACCGCTGTGTCAGATTTGTTTTAAACTTTACGGAAAAATAAACCAAGTAATAATCTGAGACGGAGCTCAGCCAAATTAGCCATGTTTTACTCAACAGAAACCAGAAAATACATGATAAATGTTTCCTTACCTTTGATGAACTTCATCAGAATGCAGTCCTAGGAATCCCAGGTCCACAATAAATGCTTGATTTGTTCGATAATGTCCGTTATTTATGTCCAATTAGCTACTTTCGAATTCTTTACCAAACTCCCTAACCAAAGTCTCGAAGCGCGTCCACTATAACATGACGAAATGTCCAAAAGTTCCGTTACAGTCAGTAGAAACATGTCAAACGATGTACTGAATCAATATTTAGAATGTTGTTAACATACATCTTGAATAACGTTCCAACCGGAGAATTACATCGACTTCAATTGACCGATGGAACGGAGCGCACTCTCACTTGAACGCGCCAGTTCAATGCGTGGGCACCTCATGGAAGTGATTACTCATTCCTGTCTCCTTCGGCCCCCCTTCACATTAGAGTCATTAGACAAAGTTCTATTGACTGTTGACATCTAGTGGAAGCCGTAGGAAGTGAAACCCCATCCATATCTCTCTGTATTTTCAATGAGAGCTTGGTTGAAAATCTGGCACCCCCAGAAAATATCCAAACAGGAAATGGAACTTCTCAGGTTTTTGCCCGCCCAATGAGTTCTGTTATACTCACAGACATAATTCAAACAGTTTTAGAAACTTCAGAGTGTTTTCTATCCAATAATAATAATACTATGCATATATTAGCAACTATGACATAGGAGCAGGCCGTTTACTCTGGGCACCTCTGTGCACCTTTCAACCAAGCTACTCAATACTGCCCCTTCAGCCATAAGAAGTTTTAAAGCTGTCCAGAGAGGACATTGTTTTTATAGGCAGAGGCAACTCATTCCAGTCTGAGGCTCCATTATACAAGACCGTACCTTTCCCAGCATTACTCCTGAACCTGTTTAAGCACACATCAGCAACACCTGATCTGGTGCTGTGATTGTGTGCATCCCTAACACGAGGAACATAATCACTTAGATATCTGGGCGCAGGACCATAAATACTCCTGTAAACCAAACCTAGTCTAATCTGGGACACCCTAGCCTCAACAGGCAGGACCATAAATACTCCTGTAAACCAAACCTAGTCTAATCTGGGACACCCTAGCCTCAACAGGCAGGACCATAAATACTCCTGTAAACCAAACCTAGTCTAATCTGGGACACCCTAGCCTCAACAGGCAGGACCATAAATACTCCTGTAAACCAGACCTAGTCTAATCTGGGACACCCTAGCCTCAACAGGCAGGACCATAAATACTCCTGTAAACCAAACCTAGTCTAATCTGGGACACCCTAGCTTCAACAGGCAACCCGTTTAGTTCCTGAAAGCAGCTCCTGCCTATGTGAGTACGTGGACTCACCTTCAGTACTACCCTGATCAACTTATTCTGGGCTATCTGGAGCTTCCCCTTCATAAGTTTAGATAAGCACCCAAACCAGGAAGTACTAGCATAGTCAAAATGGCATTGAATGAGGGCAGTAGCTAGCACTTTCATGGAGTCCTTATCAACCAGCTTGGACTTTCTAGCCAAAAACGTAATCCTGGCATTAACCTTCCCTAGCACCTTATTGGCCATGCTCACACCTCCCAAGCTTCCATCAAGGATACATCCCAAGTATTCTAACAGAGGTTTTAGTAGTCAGCACCTCACCCCCTAACTACACTCTGGTTTCAGAGGACCTACTCAATTTAGGTCTGGATCCAAAAATAATTGCTTCAGTTTTCCCTAAGTGCAGAGATAGCTTATTATCCCCAAGCCATGTGGTAATGTTAGTAAGCTCTGTGCTAAGTATGCTCTCCAGCATAGTTTTACTTTTGTGAGACACCAGAAGTGTAGAGTCATCCGCATAAAGAAAATGAAGGCAAGACCAAGCATCTTTCATATCGTTAATATAAGGTAGAAACAGTAGAGGCCCAAGCACGCTCCCCTGCGGAATGCCACAACTCATTGGTTTTGCCTGAGACAGTGAACCATTAACCTCTACTACTTGCTCCCTTCCTGGTAAATAGGACTTTACCCAGCCTAGAGGGATACTGCTTAACCCCAGTGCCTCCAGTTTGGAGATTAGGAGACAGTGGTTAACTGTATCAAAGGCCTTCTGTAGGTCAAACCGTACCATTCCACACAGATTTCCCTCATCAATCTCTTTCCTGATGAAGTCAGTCAAGTAAAGTAGACATGAATCAGTGGAGTATGTTTTTCTAAAACCCGACTGAAAATCATACATTAGACCCTGTTTGTTAACATATTCATACATTTGCTCATGTACAACTCTCTCCAGGATCGTTGATGTTACACAGAGGATAGATACAGGCCTGTAATTCCCTGGGTCATACTCTATCCCGCTCTGTGCTTAATTTCTGTGATGTTTATATAGAACAAAATCATGCTGCTCTTGAGAGTTCTTACATTTCTTAAAGGCCTCATTCCTTGCTTGGATAGATTCTAGAATCTCCTGATTAAACCAAGGGCTAGATCTGTGCTTTACCCTGACCCGTCTAATGGGACCCATCACATTCACCACATCAAGGAATCTACATTTAAAGGCTTCCCAGGCACTGTCTACCCCTACACTATCTAGCACAGGTGACCAGTCAATATTACCCACTTCCTCCCTAAACGTATCTACGCAGTAATTTTTAAGTCCTCTGGTTCTAACGGTTTGTGACACTTAAATATATCTTTAAAAATCCTCCTTGTTTAAAATGTAATAAAATGATCACTGATTCCATAGACTATTACTCCACTCTGCGATATTTTAGATTTATCAGACACCAATATTAAGTCAATTGTACTTGGCACTGTTTCACATATCCTGGTGGGATCTTTTATCATTTGAGTCCGAGCAAGTGATCTACAACAGTCCATAAATACATTGTGGTTTGGGCTATTCTTTTTGCAGACATCAGTATTGAAATCCCCTAACATAATTATTTCCTTCAACAGGGAATCATTACAGTTTGACAACACAATTTCAAGACCTTCATAGAATGCATTCTGATTGGGCGGCCTATAACACACCCCCAACAAAATCGGCTTGGTTTTGGGAAGGCAGATATCCAGCCAGACAATCTCCAGATCAGCGTTTAAATCCGATCTGACGTTAAAAGTAATGTCTGATCTTACAAACGCACATATCCCCGTTCCGATTCCGATCCTTCCTGACAACAGAGTAATTACTTATCTCAATTTCTGAGTCACAAACAGATGAATCCAACCATGTCTCAGTAAACCAACAGGCGTATCTCATCGATCTTCGGTAGTAGGCTTCGGACGTTTAAGTGCACAAAATGTAAGCCCTTCTTCCCAAAGGCCTCATTGAATTCCCGAACTCGCCTCCCACTGCGCTGCCATGTTCCCACTGCCCTGCCTCCGGTGGCCTCTCTGTCGCCATGGAGCACCCCTCCCCAGGTGCTACTCCATCGTCCTCACCCCCATGTCCCCCGTCACTCGCCTCTGGTTGCCTCCGCTCCGCTGTGGATCCCCCCTCCTCCGGTGCACTCTCCACCCTCGGTAAGTCCTCTGGCCCCACTCCACCTTCAGTGCTCACACACCCTGCGGGTACAGCACACAGACAGCAACGGTAAGCTTCATTGACCCCATGTCCAAAGCTAGAGTCGCTGCATTTTAAATGAATCCACTGCACGCATTCCAAACATTCCAAAGCTTTGCTGTTACTCTTTATCCACCGTTTGCAAGAGAAGCATGGGTGCATAGGCCGTTTGATGGGGTTCGTGATAAAGTGAGGTCCGGGGCATTGATGGATATCACCCGATAAGAGCAGGCATAGAGTTATTATAAGATCTCCACCATTAATTTGCGATTTCAGACTGGATTTCGATGATCGTTTTGGTTTATGCCAAGGTGCTATGAAAGTTTGGTATGTAACATTCTTTCCAAATCCGAAGTGCTGGATGCCATCAAAAGTGTTTGCATGACTGAGAAGTTGCTGAGAATTTACTTTTCTTTCATCAAAATAGCAGATGCAATTATTTCCAGTAACATTTAAAACAAACACATAAAGTAAAAGTGCTGCCACCATGCCCAACTTGCCGGTCGCCATCTTGTTGCTCTCTCCTCAGATTCTTAGAGAAGCCATTTCATAGCATGCATTATGTAAAGGTAGATATGTAGGGTGGAATTGGATTGGGACACAGTCAAAGTTGTTTGCATAGCCCACCCTGGCAAATCAAATGAAATAATTTACATACTGGCCCTTCCAAAAATCAAAAACAGGAATAAATACACAATGAGAATGCTAAGTTTGCTTTATACACGGGGTACCAGTACTGAGTCCACGTGCAGGGGTATGAGGTAGTTGAGGTAGATATGTACACATACTGTAGGGAGGGATGAAGTGACTAGACAACATGATAGATAATAAACAGAAACAGCAGTATACTGTAGGTAGGGATAGTGACTAGTCAACAGGATAGATAATAAACAGTAACAGCAGCGTATGTGATGAGTCAAAAAAGTTAGTTTAAAAAGGGTCAATGCAGATAGTCTGGGTAGCTATTTGGTTAACTATTTAACTAACTATTTAGCAGTCTCAAGGCTTGGGGGTAGAAGCTGTTCAGGGTCCTGTTGGTTCCAGACTTGGTGCATCGGTACCACTTGTTGTGCTGAACAGTCTATGACTTTGGTGGCTGGAGTCTTTGACAATTTTTAAGACCTTCCTCTGATACCGCCTACTATATAGGTCCTGGATGGCAGGGAGCTTGGTCGGCCCCAGTGATTTACTAGGCCACAACCCTTTATAGCGCCTTGCGGTCGGATGCCAAGCGATGATGCAGCCAGTCAAGATGCCTTTGACTTTTAGAGGATCTGCCAAATCTTTGAAGCCTCCTGAGAGGGAAGAGGCGTTGTCGTGCCTATTCACGACTGTGTTGGTGTGTGTGGACCATGATCATCTGTCTAACAAACAAAGAACTTTGCCTTCTGCAGGCCCAGGCATGGATCGAAGCTGGCGAGACATTCAACGATGTCATCTTCACAGACGAATCAACCGTGGCCCTTGAGCAATTTGCAGAAAAAAAAGGAAGAAGATCAAGCAAGCCTAGTCCCAAGAATCCCCTCAAACTCCAAATGTCGTGGGCAATTTCTCGCCAGGAACCAGGCCCATATTTTTTATGTTCAATTTTGCTATTTACAAAGCAAAAGGCTACATAAACAATTGTAGCCTACAACTCAGGGACTGCAATGTGTTCCACAATAATTCACTGTTGCCTCCTGAAGAGTTGTTTGAGGATGAGCTCACCCAGAGAGGTGTTTCTGGGACCACATCGTTTCTTTCAAGGTAGGCTTATAGCAGTGTTTTTATTTGGTTACTTACATGTATAGTTCTATTGTTTATGTCTGCTTACATGTACATTTCTATTATTTTACCTTTGTTGTTATTGTTTTATTGTTGTTAGCCTAATGTATTGTTTTTTTAAATGCAGACCCGAAATGAGGTCATAAACTGGGTCGAGGCAGAGTAAGTATTACTCAACACTAGTGAGACTGCCTACTGTAGGCCAACAGTATATCAACAAATATTTGTTCATCTCTACATGAATGTCTCCTGATTTTAAACCTGATCCAACTTGTTTGGCATCAACTGAAAACATTCATCCGTAACTCTGCCAAGCCTACAAGCAGAGATTAACTGGCGAAGGCCATCAAGATGTTTTGGCTGGAGAAACTGACGATACAACAATGCAACAAATACATTGATCATCTCAGCAAGGTTTTACACGTGGCCGTAGAGCTGGGGGGAAGTGCAACTAAAATGTAGTTGAGATGTATCGGCGGACGGGGCCACAGTGTCCCCCGACCCCTCCTGTCTCAGCCTCCAGTATTTATGCTGCAATAGTTTGTGTCGGGGGGCTAGGGTCAGTCTGTTATATCTGGAGTATTTCTCCTGTCTTATCCGGTGTCCTGTGTGAATTTAAGTATGCTCCCTCTAATTCTCTCGCTCTCTTTCAGAGGACGTGAGCCCTAGGACCATGCCTCAGGACTACCTGGCATGATGACTCCTTGCTGTCCCTAGTCCACCTGGTCATGCTGCTGCTCCAGTTTGAACTGTTCTGCCTGCAGCTATGGAACCCTGACCTGTTCACCGGATGTCCTACCTTGTCCCGGACCAGCTGTTTTCGACTCTCTCTCTCTACCGCACCTGCTGTCTCTAACTGACATTTACTCCTGAGATACTGACCTATTGCGCCCTCTACAACCACTGTGATTATTATTATTTGACCCTGCTGGTCATCAATGAACGTTTGAACATCTTGGCCATGTTCTGTTATAATCTCCACCCGGCACAGCCAGAAGAGGACTAGCCACTCCTCAGAGCCTGGTTCCTCTCTAGGTTTCTTCCTAGGTTCCTGCCTTTATAGTGAGTTTTTCCTAGCCACCGTGCTTCTACATCTGCATTGCTTGCTGTTTGGGGTTTTAGGCTGGGTTTCTGTACAGCACTTTGTGACATCGGCTGATGTAAAAAGGGCTTTATAAATACAGTTGAAGTCGGAAGTTTATATACAACTTAGCCAAATACATTTAAACTCAGTTTTTCACAATTCCTGACATTTAATCCTAGTAAACATTCCCTGTCTTAGGTCAGTTAGGATCACCACTTAATTTTAAGAATATGAAATGTCAGAATAATAGTAGAGAGAATGATTTATTTCAGCTTTTATTTCTTTCATCACATTCCCAGTAGGTCAGAAGTTTACATACACTCAATTAGTATTTGGTAGCATTGCCTTTAAATTGTTTAACTTAGGTCAAACATTTCAGGTAGCCTTCCACAAAAAGTTGGGTGAATGTTGGCCCATTCCTCCTGACAGAGCTGGTGTAACTGAGTCAGGTTTGTAGGCCTCCTTGCTCGCACCTGCTTTTTCCGTTCTGCCCACAAATTTTCTATAGGGTTGAGGTCAAGGCTTTGTGATGGCCACTCCAATACCTTGACTTTGTTGTCCTTAAGCCATTTTGCCGCAACTTTGGAAGTATGCTTGGGGTCATTGTCCATTTGGAAGACCCATTTGCGACCAAGCTTTAACTTCCTGACTGATGACTTGAGATGTTGCTACAATATATCCACATAATTTTCCATCCTCATGATGCCATTTATTTTGCGAAGTGCACCAGTCCCTCCTGCAGCAAACACCCCCACAACATGATTCTGCCACCCCCATGCTTCACGGTTGGGATGGTGTTCTTCGGCTTGCAAGCATCCCCCTTTTTCCTCCAAACATAACGATGGTCAATATGGCCAAGCAGTTAAATGTTTTGTTTCATCAGACCAGAAGACATTTCTCCACAAAGTATGATCTTGTCCCCATGTGCAGTTGCAAACCCTAGTCTGGCTTTTTTATGGCGGTTTTGGAGCAGTGGCTTCTTCCTTGCTGAGCGGCCTTTCAGGTTATGTCGATATAAGACTTGTTTTTACTGTGGATATAGATACTTTTGTACCTGTTTCCTCCAGAATCTTCACAAGGTCCTTTGCTGTTGTTCTGGGATTGATTTGCACTTTTCGCACCAAAGTACGTTCATCTCTAGGAGACAGAACGCGTCTCCTTCCTGAGCGGTATGACGGCTGCATGGTCCCATGGTGTTCATACTTTCGTACTATTGTTTGTACAGATGAACGTGGTACCTTCAGGCGTTTGGAAATTGCTCCCAAGGATGAACCAGACTTGTGGAGGTCTACAATTTGTTTCTAAGGCCTTGGCTGATTTCTTTAGATTTTCCCATGATGTCAAGCAAAAAGGCACTGAGTTTGAAGGTAGGCCTTGAAAACATTCCACAGGTACACCTCCAATTGACTCAAATGATGTCAATTAGCTTGTCAGAAGCTTCTAAAGCCATGCCATAATTTTCTGGAATTTTCCAAGCTGTTTAAAGGCACAGTCAACTTAGTGTATGTAAACTTCTGACCCACTGGAATTATGATACAGTGAATTATAAGTGAAATAATCTGTCTGTAAACAATTGTTGGAAAAATGACTTGTGTCATGCACAAAGTAGATGTCCTAACCGACTTGCCAAAACTATAGTTTGTTTACAAGAAATTTGTGGAGTGGTTGAAAAACTGTACTGTACATTTCATTGATTGATTGAGATGTAGTTGAAATAAACATCTGTATTTTGAGTATTTTTATCATTATTTTATTAACGAAAACATAAAGATGTTGATGAACAAATGTTTATTAATTTCACCTTTATTTAACCAGGTAGGCCAGTTGAGAACACGTTCTCATTTACATCTGCGACCTGGCCAAGATAAAGCAAAGCAGTGCGACACAAACAACAACACAGAGTTACACATGGAATAAACAAACATTCAGTAAAAAAAGTCTATATACAGTGTAAATGGCGTAAGGAGGTATGGCAATAATTGGGCCATAGTAGCGAAGTAATTACAACGTAGCAAATTAACTGTCACACCCTGGCCTTAGTATTCTTTGTTTTCTTTATTATTTTAGTTAGGTCAGGGTGTGACATGGGGAATGTATGTGTTTTTGTAGTGTCTAGGGTGGTTATATGGTTTAGGGGGTTAAATAGAGTAGATGGGTTTGTGTTTAGTGTAGGTGTCTAGCTGTGTCTATGGTTGCCTGAATGGTTCTCAATCAGAGACAGATGTCATTAATTGTCTCTGATTGGGAGCCATATTTAAGGCAGCCATAGGCACTAGGTTTATGTGGGTAATTGTCTATGTTGAACGTTAGTAGCTTGTGTGTGCACTTTCGTTTATAGCTTCACGTTTGTTTGTTTTGTTAGTTTTGTTGTAAGAGTGTTTCGTTTCGTGTTACGTCTTCGTCTAAATAAAAGGAAGATGTATTTCTCACACGCTGCGCCTTGGTCTCCTCACTACGACGATCGTGACATTAACACTGGAGTGATAGATGTGCAGATGATGATGTGCAAGTAGAAATACTGGTGTGCAAAAGAGCAAAAAAAGTAAATAAAAACAATATGGGGATGAGGTAGGTAGATTGGATGGGCTATTTACAGATAGTCCAGGCCAAGTGACGGCCGGTATGACGTAGCATTTTGATGAAGTTACCTGGCTCTGACAACTTGGATGGGAAATTACTGAGGATAATAGGAGTGTCAATATCGTTCGCTATTTTTAATCAACCTTATAATAGTTAATGATTTATATATTTCCAAAAGAAAGCAGCATGTACAGTATTGTACACTGGCTCCAGGTCATCTACAAGACCCTGCTAGGTAAAGTCCCCCCTTATCTCAGCTCGCTGGTCACCATAGCAGCACCCACCTGTAGCACACGCTCCAGCAGGTATATCTCTATGGTCACCCCCAAAACCAATTCCTCCTTTGGCCGCCTCTCCTTCCAGTTTTCTGCTGCCAATGACTGGAACGAACTACAAAAATCTCTGAAACTGGAAACACTTATCTCCCTCACTAGCTTTAAGCACCAGCTGTCAGGTCCCAGGTGTATCATGGTGTGTGTTACCTTACAGGGTAGCTGGCCCCAGGTGTATCATGGTGTGTGTTACCTTACAGGGTAGCTGGCCCCAGGTGTATCATGGTGGATTACCTTACAGGGTAGCTGGCCCCAGGTGTATCATGGTGGATTACCTTACAGGGTAGCTGGCCCCAGGTGTATCATGGTGGATTACCTTACAGGGTAGCTGGCCCCAGGTGTATCATGGTGTGTGTTACCTTACAGGGTAGCTGGCCCCAGGTGTATCATGGTGGATTACCTTACAGGGTAGCTGGCCCTGGGTGTATCATGGTGGATTACCTTACAGGGTAGCTGGCCCCAGGTGTATCATGGTGTGTGTTACCTTACAGGGTAGCTGGCCCCAGGTGTATCATGGTGGATTACCTTACAGGGTAGCTGGCCCCAGGTGTATCATGGTGTGTGTTACCTTACAGGGTAGCTGGCCCCAGGTGTATCATGGTGGATTACCTTACAGGGTAGCTGGCCCCAGGTGTATCATGGTGGATTACCTTACAGGGTAGCTGGCCCCAGGTGTATCATGGTGTGTGTTACCTTACAGGGTAGCTGGCCCCAGGTGTATCATGGTGGATTACCTTACAGGGTAGCTGGCCCCAGGTGTATCATGGTGTGAGCTGGCCCCAGCAGAACCAAACAAACAACGCGATCATCCATAACATTGATGAGTATAATAAATGTTACTTAAATTAAACATGAACACTTGTCTGTATATTCCTTATACCATAACCTGTTACTGACAGGAGGTAAATGTGAAATGTATGTATTAAGATAGAGATGCTAACTTGTGTGTCGACCCACATTGTTAACGGAGCTGATAACGGACCAGGGAGGCGCGGTGAATGTGTGTGTGTGTTAGTGTACCAAACGCTGTCCGCGGCCAGTGGCGGACTTCTCCGTCACAACCTTACAGGGTAGCTGGCCCCAGGTGATAACAGGAGACGTGGTCAACTGTCTGAACGCTCTCATCAACACCGCTATCTGGTTGACCTGGGCGTGGTGTGAGTTACGGACCTCATTATTATCGGCACACCTCCCTCGTCCTCTGTGGGGTCATGATTCAGGTGTCAGGGTTCTATAGCAGCCAACTCCATCTCCCAGTACGACCTGACTATATACATCTCTCTGTCTCTGACTGTCTCAGTGATTCTTCTGCAGCCAACTCCATCTCCCAGTACTACCTGATGTGGCGTACAGCAGGTTAGCCACCAGGGGGAGACCCTCTGCTGGACGTGCCAGGTCTCGACGGGCTCTCCGGCCAGGACTAATTGGGTCTGATTGTGGTTGGTGAGTAATCAAGTAATCTTGTGCTGCCAGAAGGGCAGCACATGGGAGAAGGGACTGGGGGAAGAAAGGTTACTCCTGTATAGTTGTGAACGGTTCCAGAGATAAAAGGAGGGAGTTCAGTTTTTGTGCCCGACAGGATACAGCAAGACCCAGAGCCCAGAAGACGGGATCCCGGAGAGGGTCTCATGGGGGATACAGCAGGACCCGGAGCCCAGAAGACGGGATCCCGGAGAGGGTCTCATGGGGGATACAGCAGGACCCGGAGCCCAGAAGACGGGATCCCGGGGAGGGTCTCATGGGGGAGACCTATCCTTTTCTTTTGGTTTGTTATTCAAATAAACACCCTTGAAACCGAGCTAATCCTACTCTGTCCGTGTCGGATCTGTGTACATATTTTGAACAAACCCCCTGTTCTGCCACACTGACTAAATTCATCTCTCTGTCTCTGACTGTCTCAGTGGTTCTACAGCAGCCAACTCCATCTCCCAGTACTTCCTGACTGAAAAAAACGTGTTTACATTACCAAATACATTAATGAGTTAACCTAATCTACGAATATTGTTACGACCTGGCTCATAGTTCATAAAAACAAAGGGAGACCACACATGACTGAAATGGAAAAAGGAATGCATTTATTAAACTAAATAATAAATACTAAAATGTAACAAGCTGTAGACGTGTGTTGGTAGTGTTTGCAGTTTGTGGATGAGTGGAGAGGGTGTTGTCTGGTGGAAACAGACCAGCAACCAGCCTGCCAGTCAGGGAAGAGAGACAGTGTTGGCTGATGTGGAAACCCTTTATAGCCTACAGGCCAAGCCTGCCCAAGTTTGCCAGATCAGCTGACAATCCTCCCAGCTCTACCCACTGGCCTCCTGTAAAAAGCAGACTCCTGTTATGGGTGTGAGATAGCACGTTGATGCCATCTTTTGGTAAATGTTAATTATTGCAACACCAGTGTTTTTTACCGGTGTGCTTGATATACCGGATGCATTGCAATGTGCTGAACAAGACCGGTTACTCCCATCAATGACTCTGTCTCGTCATTTAACATCCAAACATGGTGTCAGAAGTGGGATAACTAACCGTGATTTCCGCAAATTAGAGCAAACTGTTCTGGTTTACAAAATATGCTCCCATGAGTCAAATTTAGCCGGAATTCACCTTAGCTACAGTAAGTTTGCTAGTTAGCAGTTAGCGTCAGTGTTGTTAGAACATTCCTCCTCCTGCCGTTATGAAGCTCAGCGGAGATTGGAGCACGAACTGGGATACGTTTAGAGGTGAATGGGAGGACTACGCTAGCCACGAAACTTCTGGAAAAGGACGATGATGTAGTGGCTGCCACTTTGAGGTCTATAATGGGAGCTGAATACCAACACAACCTGAACCTAACAGCAGCTCAGCAAGGTAACGCAACAGTTATTCTTGATGCTCTTGAACATTACTTTAAGCCAGCAAAGAACGTAATCTACGAGCGTTATGTTTTCGGCTGTTGCAAACAGAAGGACAGGGAGTCCATTGACAGCTTCGCCACCAGGCTAAGGGAAAAGGCAGCTACATGTGAATATGGTGCTTTAAGAGATGAACTGATCAGAGATAAGATAGCGCTTGGAGCAGCTGATGAGGGGACGCGCAGACGTTTGCTGAGAGAGTGTGACCTGACGCTGGTCTCAGCAGTGGAGACATGCTGTGCAGCAGAGCGTGACCTGACGCTGGTCTTGGCAGTGGAGACATGCTGTGCAGCAAAGCGTGACCTGACGCTGGTCTCAGCAGTAGAGACATGCTGTGCAGCAGAGCGTGACCTGACGCTGGTCTCAGCAGTAGAGACATGCCGTGCAGCAGAGCGTGACCTGACGCTGGTCTCAGCAGTAGAGACATGCTGTGCAGCAGAGCGTGACCTGACGCTGGTCTCAGCAGTAGAGACATGCTGTGCAGCAGAGCGTGACCTGACGCTGGTCTTGGCAGTGGAGACATGCTGTGCAGCAGAGCGTGACCTGACGCTGGTCTCAGCAGTGGAGACATGCCGTACAGCAGAGCGTGACCTGACGCTGGTCTTGGCAGTAGAGACATGCTGTGCAGCAGAACGTGACCTGACGCTGGTCTTGGCAGTGGAGACATGCTGTGCAGCAGAACGTGACCTGATGCTGGTCTTGGCAGTAGAGACATGCCGTACAGCAGAGCGTGACCTGACGCTGGTCTTGGCAGTAGAGACATGCTGTGCAGCAGAACGTGACCTGACGCTGGTCTTGGCAGTGGAGACATGCTGTGCAGCAGAACGTGACCTGACGCTGGTCTCAGCAGTGGAGACATGCTGTGCAGCAGAACGTGACCTGACGCTGGTCTTGGCAGTGGAGACATGCCGTGCAGCAGAGCGTGACCTGACGCTGGTCTTGGCAGTGGAGACATGCTGTGCAGCAGAGCGTGACCTGACGCTGGTCTCGGCAGTAGAGACATGCTGTGCAGCAGAGCGTAACCTGACGCAGCAGTACAGCAGAGCTTACTGATATACAGATAAGGTCCATGGAGCTAGAAAGGCAACATAAGGACAATGTCAATTCTACATTCAGGCAGCCAGTAATGAAATTGCATCAGCTAATGCTAATACTACAGTCAACTCTGCAATAGACAGCCCCAATACGTGCAGATATTGTGGCATTTCTCATGGACGTGGAAAAGAACACTGCCCAGCCTATGGGAAAATGTGCAAATCCTGTGGTACAGCTAATCACATCGCGAGGGTCTGCATGAAAAGCAAGAGAAAGGAGGGTAAAGTGCACTCCATTGAAACAAACACAGATGAAGTGAACAACCACACACAGAAGGATGTCTATGCTAGCGAGTGCATAGGGGCAGCGAGGGCCAAAGGAAAAAGGTGGTTTGTCACTCTACAATTTAATAACCACAGCAATGCCAACTAGATTCAGGGGCCAGAGACAAACTCACACAGAGTAGCACCAAGATTAAACTGTATTCAGGCCAGACTATTGACCTTGTTAGGCCTGTTTGTGACAGATTGTGTTGTGCATGGCCAGGAACACACCCTTGAGTTTGAAATAGTTGAGGCTAGTTAACAGCCATTACTGTCATGTTCTACATGCGAGCGCCTTGGGCTTATTATCTTCACCATCCCAGCAGACCTTAAATAGACAAAGTCCAGGCTTGGCCACTGAGCAAGGAGATACTCCTAAGCAAATACCATGATGTCTTCAACGCACCGGTCCAGTCAGTTCCCGGCGAAGTCCACTTTGAGTTGGACGCAGCAATCCAGCCTGTCCAGTGTGCACCCCGCAATGTACCAGTGGCCATGGAAGCAGCTGCGACGGCTCAGCTTGACAAATACGAAGCAGGTGGCCACATCACATCCGTCACCGAGCCTACAGACTGGATAAGTAATATGGTTATCGTCAAGAAACCAGACAAGCTACGGATATGCATTGATCCTAAACACCTCAACCGGGCTCTGCGACTTTCACATTACATTATGCCCACGTTGGAGGATGTTCTTTACAAGCTCCCGAAGGCCAGAGTCTTCACGCTCGTGGACGCCAGAGATACCTCCTGCAGTGCATGCTCGACGAGCCCAGCAGCTACATGACCACCTTTTGGACACGGCATCAAGACATCGCCCCCTATCAGTCATGTGGGGACATTATACATCATTGTGCAGTATTCATGTCAGTTCCAAGCCTCTGCTTTTATCATTCAACACTTCTCCTGTTGTAGCACCAGGAGGCAGCATTCTCCACGTTATCACCGTATGGGGGAGAACATGAGGTACAGCTGAAGAACAGGACTTCATCAACAAATAGATGAAGAAATGCACCACATTAATGAAATGATTAACTGAAGGAACACGTGAATGAACAGTGGATGACACAGCAGCCTCTCTCCCCCATCTCTCTCTCTCTCTTGCTCCAATGACACAGCAGCCTCTCTCCCCCATCTCTCTCTCTCCCTCTTGCTCAAATGACACAGCAGCCTCTCTCCCCCATCTCTCTCTCTTGCTCCAATGACACAGCAGCCTCTCTCCCCCATCTCTCTCTCTCTCTCTTGCTCCAATGACACAGCAGCCTCTCTCCCCCATCTCTCTCTCTCTCTTGCTCCAATGACACAGCAGCCTCTCTCCCCCATCTCTCTCTCTTGCTCCAATGACACAGCAGCCTCTCTCCCCCATCTCTCTCTCTTGCTCCAATGACACAGCAGCCTCTCTCCCCCATCTCTCTCTCTCTCTCTTGCTCCAATGACACAGCAGCCTCTCTCCCCCATCTCTCTCTCTTGCTCCAATGACACAGCAGCCTCTCTCCCCCATCTCTCTCTCTCTCTCTTGCTCCAATGACACAGCAGCCTCTCTCCCCCATCTCTCTCTCTCTCTCTTGCTCCAATGACACAGCAGCCTCTCTCCCCCATCTCTCTCTCTCTCTCTTGCTCCAATGACACAGCAGCCTCTCTCCCCCATCTCTCTCTCTCTCTTGCTCCAATGACACAGCAGCCTCTCTCCCCATCTCTCTCTCTCTCTCTTGCTCCAATGACACAGCAGCCTCTCTCCCCCATCTCTCTCTCTCTCTTGCTCCAATGACACAGCAGCCTCTCTCCCCCATCTCTCTCTCTCTCTTGCTCCAATGACACAGCAGCCTCTCTCCCCCATCTCTCTCTCTCTCTTGCTCCAATGACACAGCAGCCTCTCTCCCCCATCTCTCTCTCTTGCTCCAATGACACAGCAGCCTCTCTCCCCCATCTCTCTCTCTCTCTTGCTCCAATGACACAGCAGCCTCTCTCCCCCATCTCTCTCTCTTGCTCCATGGTTCTGTGTAACCACACCACCACAGTGCCGTTCTTGTTCATGCACAAACACTTTAAAGGGAAACTCCAGTTCAGCCGCTTGACACAATGGTTTCCTTAACTCTTCAAACGCTTCCTCACAATCTTGACTCCACTCTATTCTCTCTTTTCATCAATTCTGCAAGAGGTTCAGCTATTTCAGAATAAGACAAATTTAAGGATTCTCACTAAATTAAAACCCCCCCCAGGGTTTGTCAGAGCGTGCGAGGAGTGTTTGGCCAGAGAACGAATGGTGTTGATGTGGGTGCTAGTAATGTTTGTCATGCCTTTAGAAATCAAGACCCCCTCATACGTTACCTTCTGTTTGCCAATTGGGCTTTTTCATACGATGCTTCCTGGTTCTGCCAAATAGTGAACCAGCGCGGTGACGGCCGCGTATGTAAGTATCATGGCCGCGTATGTAAGTATCATGGTCTTTTGAGGCTAACGACAAATCATCCAAGTACTGCACCAAAAGAGATTCCTCAAATTTACACTCTTTTCAGTGATTATTTTACGCCTTTACAATGGAACCCGAACCATTGCTCGAAACTCCTCATCCGATGCTTTATGAACCCTTCTCATCCACCAGGCCAAAGCGATTCTGCCTATCTATCACATTGTAACATTCGGTGTCTAAAGGGACTGGATGCTAATAGATTTTCCAAATCAGCCACTATAATCCACGGAAATCCACTGTTATACACCACTTGAGGCACTGTAATGTTCTCCACAACTCACGTTACCAATATTGACAACCAATGTTATTTTTTTGCTACACAGTCGGTCTCTATTACCCGACCCAATAGGGCACAAACCAACCGCCTTACTTATCGCAACAGTCAATTTACACGTATGTACACATACAGAGTCAATATACAATACGACTGTCTCTACCCACCTGAGGGACTGTCTCTACCCACCTGAGGGACTGTCTCTACCCACCTGAGGGACTGTCTCTACCCACCTGAGGGACTGTCTCTACCCACCTGAGGGACTGTCTCTACCCACCTGAGGGACTGTCTCTACCCACCTGAGGGACTATCTCTACCCACCTGAGGGACTGTCTCCTAACCACCTGAGGGACTGTCTCCTACCCACCTGAGGGACTGTCTCCTACCCACCTGAGGGACTGTCTCTACCCATCTGAGGGACTGTCTCCTAACCACCTGAGGGACTGTCTCCTACCCACCTGAGGGACTGTCTCCTACCCACCTGAGGGACTGTCTCTACCCATCTGAGGGACTGTCTCCTACCCACCTGAGGGACTGTCTCCTACCCACCTGAGGGACTGTCTACTACCCACCTGAGGGACTGTCTACTACCCACCTGAGGGACTGTCTTCTACCCACCTGAGGGACTGTCTCCTACCCACCTGAGGGACTGTCTACTACCCACCTGAGGGACTGTCTACTACCCACCTGAGGGACTGTCTTCTACCCACCTGAGGGACTGTCTACTACCCACCTGTGAGACTGTCTCTACCCACCTGTGGGACTGTCGACTACCCACCTAACTGCCACTTGCTACAGTCGACTAGGACTGGATTCTCACAAATGACCCGTTATAACAACACAACATCTTCTGACCGGTGCAAAACAGTGGGATTACTGAATAAATCCAGGCTTTCTAGGTCCGTGTCCCATACCTTTACATTCAGCCTATGACCCCTGTCTCTCCAAGATGTCAGAATGAGTGGAAACAGGTGTAGGAATTTTGCCTAACATGATTTGTCCCTGGCTCGTTGTCTTTAGTTTGATTGCAGATCGTGGTGAATCCTGCCGACAACTCCAACAGTTAAGATCTAATTTCTGGTTCAATAATTCAGGTGAACACGGAGAAAAGCTCAAATTAGATTTATTTACCACACTGGGTGGTTCTGCTGCATCGCACAAACATACAGGTCACACAAGCACATGTATTTATACCTAGGCCCTCCTTCAGTCTCTGTTGCTGGGCAGGAACTGAGTCTGTTCCTTATGTTGATGTTATCGTGGCCCAGCCTGAGTCCAGAACCTTCGTGCTCCACTGTGCCTTTCACAGGACTTGTTATCAGTCAATAGAGGCCTTGAGGTATTGGGAGTACACAGTCCTACAGTCTACTGCAGTCCACTACATAATTACACTTCTCATACACAAAGAGCTGAAACCTAACACAGTGTTAAATCTCTAAGAATATATAAAAAGCATGTATTCATACTAGAGTATATAATGATATAAAACAGTACAGATATAAGACAGTGTTATATAACAGTAATTATGATCGAAATCAAATCAGAACACTGTGAAATGCTTACTTACAAGCCCTTAACCAACAATACAGTTCTCTCTGTCATCCCAGACACATGGCTCCTAGTCAACCCTTCATTGTTACACTCAGAGACAGCCCCTCTTTTCCCAACCACAAAATACATGCCCGCAGCGTACCACCCTGCACACCACTGCTGGCTTGCTTCTGAAACTAAGCAGGTTTGGTCCTGGTCAGTCCCTGGATGGGAGACCAGATTCTGCTGGAAGTGGTGTTGGAGGGCCAGTAGGAGGCACTCTTTCCTCTGGTCTAAAAAATATCCCAATACCCCAGGGCAGAGATTGTGGACACTGCCCTGTGTAGGGTGCTGTCTTTCGGATGGGACATTAAACAGGTGTCCTGACTCTCTGAGGTCATTAAAACTTTTTAGGGATAGGGGGCAGCATTTTCACTTTTGGATGAATTGGTGCCCAAATTGAACGGCCTCCTACTCTGTCCCAGATCATAATATAATATATATGTATATTAAAACTGTTTGAATTATGTCTGTGAGTATAACAGAACTCATATGGCAGGCAAACTTCCAAACAGGAAGTAGAAATTCTGAAAAGGGTCGATGTGAAAGTCATCGCCTATTCATATCCCTGTAATTTATGGATCTGTTTGCACTTCATACGCCTTCCACTAGATGTCAACAGTCAGTAGAATGTGGAATGAAGCCTCTAGTGTGATTTGGGGCCAGATGGGAGCTATTTGAGTCAATGGTCTGGCAGATTGCCAGTTCCTGGTCACGCACGCTAGACATGGGATGTCAATGTGTGCCATTACTTTTACAGACATGAAGAAATGCTCCGGTTGTGACGTTATTGGATATATATGATAACAACATCCTGAAGATTGATTCACAACTAAGTTTGACCAGTTTATTCGACTTGTAATATAACTTTTTTAAGTTTTAGTCCGACGTTTGCGTTCAATTGCGCAAGTGTTTGGACACGTGTACTACACATGCTAGCTAAAGTTGCTAATTCGACACACGTAATGGACATTATAAAACAAAACAACAATTTATTGTGGAACTAGGATTCCTGGCACTGCATTCTGATGAAGATCATCAAAGGTAAGGGAATATTTATGATGTAATTTCGTATTTCTGTTGACTCCAACATGGCGGAGAAATGTTTTTTAAATCTGAGCGCCGTCTCAGATTATTGCATGGTGTGCTTTTTACAAAAGTTTTTTTTAAATCTGACGCAGCGGTTGCATTAAGAACCAGTGTATCTTTAATTATATGTAAAACATGTATCTTTCATCAAAGTTTTATGATGAGTATTTCTGTTATTTGACATAGCTCTCTGTAATTACTCCGGATATTTTGGAGGCATTTCTGAACATGGCGCCAATGTAAACCAAGATTTGTGGCTATAAATATGCACATTATCGAACAAAACATAAATATATTGTGTAACATGATGTCATATGAGTGTCATCTGATGAAGATGTTCAAAGGTTAGTGATTAATTTTATCTCTATTTCTGGGTTTTGTGAAAGCTATCTTTGCTGGGAAAAAATGGCTGTGTTTTTTGGATTTGGTGGTGAGCTAACATAAATATATGTTGTGTTTTCGCTGTAAAACATTTTAAAAATCGGACATGTTGGCTGGATTCACAAGATGTTTATCTTTCATTTGCTGTATTGGACTTGTTAATGTGTGAAAGTTAAATATTTCTAAAAAATATATTTGAATTTCCCGCGCTGCCTTTTCAGCGGAATGTTGTGGGGGGGTTCCGCTAGCGGAACGTGTGTCCTAGAAAGGTTAAAGATCCCATGGCACTTATCGTAAGAGTAGGGGTGTTAACCCCGGTGTCCTGGCTAAATTCCCAATCTGGCCCTCAAACCATCACGGTCACCTAATCATCCCCAGTTTACAATTGGCTCATTCATCCCCTCCTCTCTCCTGTAACTATTCCCCAGGTCGCTGCTGTAAATGAGAACGTGTTCTCAGTCAACTTACCTGGTAAAATAACGGAGAAATAAAAAATAAATAAAACATACATCATTTTAGCAAAATAATTATAAATATTACCTTATTTACATCAGTATTCAGACCCTTTGCTATGAGACTCGAAATTGAGCTCAGGTGCATCCTGTTTCCATTGATCATCCTTGAGATGTTTCTACAACTTGATTGGAGTTCACCTGTGGTAAATTCAATTGATTGGACATGATTTGGAAAGGCACACACCTGTCTATATAAGGTCCCACAGTTGACAGTGCATGTCAGAGCCAAAACCAAGCCATGAGATCAAAGGAATTGTCTGTAGAGCCCCGAGACAGGATTGTGTCGAGGCACCAAAAAATGGCTGCAGCATTGAAGGTCCCCAAGAACACAGTGCCCTCCACCATTCTTAAATGGAGGACGTTTGGAATTGGCAAACTGAGCAATCGGGTGAGAAGGTCCTTGGTCAGGGAGGTGACCAAGAACCCGACAGGACCAAACAGGTAGAGTTCTATTGGAATGGCTTCAGGTCCACGGTTGCATTTACAACATTCAACAAACAGGTAAAGTTCTATTGGAATGGCTTCAGGTCCACGGTTCCATTTACAACATTCAACAAACAGGTAGAGTTCTATTGGAATGGCTTCAGGTCCACGGTTCCATTTACAACATTCAACAAACAGGTAGCGTTCTATTAGAATGGCTTCAGGTCCACGGTTCCATTTACAACATTCAACAAACAGGTAGAGTTCTATTGGAATGGCTTCAGGTCCACGGTTCCATTTACAACATTCAACAAACAGGTAGAGTTCTATTGGAATGGCTTCAGGTCCACGGTTCCATTTACAACATTCAACAAACAGGTAGAGTTCTATTGGAATGGCTTCAGGTCCACGGTTCCATTTACAACATTCAACAAACAGGTAGCGTTCTATTAGAATGGCTTCAGGTCCACGGTTCCATTTACAACATTCAACAAACAGGTAGAGTTCTATTGGAATGGCTTCAGGTCCACGGTTCCATTTACAACATTCAACAAACAGGTAGAGTTCTATTGGAATGGCTTCAGGTCCACGGTTCCATTTACAACATTCAACAAACAGGTAGAGTTCTATTGGAATGGCTTCAGGTCCATTGTTCCATTTACAACATTCAACAAACAGGTAGAGTTCTATTGGAATGGCTTCAGGTCCACGGTTCCATTTACAACATTCAACAAACAGGTAGAGTTCTATTAGAATGGCTTCAGGTCCATTGTTCCATTTACAACATTCAACAAACAGGTAGAGTTCTATTAGAATGGCTTCAGGTCCATTGTTCCATTTACAACATTCAACAAACAGGTAGAGTTCTATTGGAATGGCTTCAGGTCCACGGTTCCATTTACAACATTCTAAGTACAATGAAGGTTTCTTGTCACATTTCTTGAAATTTACAAAATACAGAATATAATTTTTTATATTGCAATTAGTCAACTGTAGGGGAGACCCATTTGACAGTTAAGTGTTTAAATGTAAAATACTGAAAATGACGATGAAACTAGGTTGAAGAATCAGTATTTTTGGTAGATTTTTGGCCACTTTCAGCACTTTTCTACAAAATATTTAAAACATACATATGCATGGCATACTTTATTGTATTCTCCAGACCCCCCCCCCCCCCCCCTCAAAAAAAAATGTGTAAGTCATCATTGAGGTGTATGTACCAATTATGTTTGGAGGACTGGCCATGTGAACCCTGTCCAATTTGACCCTCTGGAGCTGGTTGGTGATTGTGTAGTTCTTTGTGTTCCAGATGCGTACTGCCAAGGCAGCATCATCTCTTCCTGGGGTCCAATTACAGTTACATATAAAAAAACAATATTTATTTAGCCTTTTTATAACAAATTCTTATTTACAATGACGGCCAGACCCGGAACAATTGTGCGCCGCACTACGGATTTGATACAGCCTGGATTCAAACCAGGGTCTGTAGTGACTCCTCTTGCATTGACATGCAGTGCCTAAGACCGCAGCGCCACTCGGGAACCCAGTACATAACGCTACACCTTATTACACCACTACATATCTACAATACAACGCATTATTACACCACTACATATCTACAATACAACACATTATTACACCACTACATATCTACAATACAACACATTATTACACCACTACTCTACCACTACATATCTACAATACAACACATTATTACACCACTACATATCTACAATACAACACATTATTACACCACTACATATCTACAATACAACACATTATAACACCACTACTCTACCACTACATATCTACAATACAACACATTATTACACCACTACACTACCACTACATATCTACAATACAACACATTATTACACCACTACATATCTACAATACAACACATTATTACACCACTACATATCTACAATACAACACATTATTACACCACTACATATCTACAATACAACACATTATTACACCACTACATATCTACAATACAACACATTATTACACCACTACTCTACCACTATATATCTACAATACAACACATTATTACACCACTACATATCTACAATACAACACATTATTACACCACTACTCTACCACTATATATCTACAATACAACACATTATTACACCACTACTCTACCACTACACATCTACAATACAACACATTATTACACCACTACTCTACTACTACATATCTACAATACAACACATTATTACACCACTACTCTACCACTACACATCTACAATACAACACATTATTACACCACTACATATCTACAATACAACACATTATTACACCACTACATATCTACAATACAACACATTATTACACCACTACTCTACCACTATATATCTACAATACAACACATTATTACACCACTACATATCTACAATACAACACATTATTACACCACTACATATCTACAATACAACACATTATTACACCACTACATATCTACAATACAACACATTATTACACCACTACTCTACCACTATATATCTACAATACAACACATTATTACACCACTACATATCTACAATACAACACATTATTACACCACTACATATCTACAATACAACACATTATTACACCACTACTCTACCACTATATATCTACAATACAACACATTATTACACCACTACATATCTACAATACACCACATTATTACACCACTACATATCTACAATACAACACATTATAACACCACTACATATCTACAATACAACACATTATTACACCACTACTCTACCACTACATATCTACAATACAACACATTATTACACCACTACTCTACCACTACATATCTACAATACAACACATTATTACACCACTACTCTACCACTACATATCTACAATACAACACATTATTACACCACTACATATCTACAATACAACACATTATTACACCACTACATATCTACAATACAACACATTATTACACCACTACATATCTACAATACAACACATTATAACACCACTACATATCTACAATACAACACATTATTACACCACTACATATCTACAATACAACACATTATAACACCACTACTCTACCACTACATATCTACAATACAACACATTATTACACCACTACTCTACCACTACATATCTACAATACAACACATTATTACACCACTACATATCTACAATACAACACATTATTACACCACTACATATCTACAATACAACACATTATTACACCACTACTCTACCACTACATATCTACAATACAACACATTATAACACCACTACATATCTACAATACAACACATTATTACACCACTACTCTACCACTACATATCTACAATACAACACATTATTACACCACTACATATCTACAATACAACACATTATTACACCACTACATATCTACAATACAACACATTATTACACCACTACTCTACCACTACATATCTACAATACAACACATTATTACACCACTACATATCTACAATACAACACATTATTACACCACTATATATCTACAATACAACACATTATAACACCACTACTCTACCACTACATATCTACAATACAACACATTATTACACCACTACATATCTACAATACAACACATTATTACACCACTACTCTACCACTACATATCTACAATACAACACATTATTACACCACTACTCTACCACTACATATCTACAATACAACACATTATTACACCACTACATATCTACAATACAACACATTATTACACCACTACATATCTACAATACAACACATTATTACACCACTATATATCTACAATACAACACATTATTACACCACTACATATCTACAATACAACACATTATTACACCACTATATATCTACAATACAACACATTATTACACCACTACATATCTACAATACAACACATTATAACACCACTACTCTACCACTACATATCTACAATACAACACATTATTACACCACTACTCTACCACTACATATCTACAATACAACACATTATTACACCACTACATATCTACAATACAACACATTATAACACCACTACATATCTACAATACAACACATTATTACACCACTACTCTACCACTACATATCTACAATACAACACATTATTACACCACTACATATCTACAATACACCACATTATTACACCACTACATATCTACAATACAACACATTATTACACCACTACATATCTACAATACAACACATTATTACACCACTACTCTACCACTACATATCTACAATATAACACATTATTACACCACTACTCTACCACTACATATCTACAATACAACACATTATTACACCACTACATATCTACAATACAACACATTATTACACCACTACATATCTACAATACAACACATTATTACACCACTACTCTACTACTACATATCTACAATACAACACATTATTACACCACTATATATCTACAATACAACACATTATTACACACTACTCTACCACTACATATCTACAATACAACACATTATTACACCACTACTCTACCACTATATATCTACAATACAACACATTATTACACCACTACTCTACCACTACATATCTACAATACAACACATTATTACACCACTACATATCTACAATACAACACATTATTACACCACTACTCTACCACTACATATCTACAATACAACACATTACTACACCACTACTCTACCACTACATATCTACAATACAACACATTACTACACCACTACATATCTACAATACAACACATTATTACACCACTACACTACCACTATATATCTACAATACAACACATTATAACACCACTACTCTACCACTACATATCTACAATACAACACATTACTACACCACTACATATCTACAATACAACACATTATTACACCACTACTCTACCACTACATATCTACAATACAACACATTATTACACCACTACATATCTACAATACAACACATTATAACACCACTACTCTACCACTACATATCTACAATACAACACATTATTACACCACTACTCTACCACTACATATCTACAATACAACACATTATTACACCACTACTCTACCACTACATATCTACAATACAACACATTATTACACCACTACATATCTACAATACAACACATTATTACACCACTACATATCTACAATACAACACATTATTACACCACTACATATCTACAATACAACACATTATTACACCACTACTCTACCACTACATATCTACAATACAACACATTATAACACCACTACATATCTACAATACAACACATTATTACACCACTACTCTACCACTACATATCTACAATACAACACAGTATTACACCACAACATATCTACAATACAACACATTATTACACCAATACATATCTACAATACAACACATTATTACACCACTACTCTACCACTACATATCTACAATACAACACATTATAACACCACTACATATCTACAATACAACACATTATAACACCACTACATATCTACAATACAACACATTATAACACCACTACATATCTACAATACAACACATTATTACACCACTACATATCTACAATACAACACATTATTAGATCACTACATATCTACAATACAACACATTACTACACCACTACATATCTATAATACAACACATTATTACACCACTACTCTACCACTACATATCTACAATACAACACATTATTACACCACTACATATCTACAATACAACACATTATTACACCACTACTCTACCACTACATATCTACAATACAACACATTATTACACCACTATATATCTACAATACAACACATTATTACACCACTACATATCTACAATACAACACATTATTACACCACTACTCTACCACTACATATCTACAATACACCACATTATTACACCACTACATATCTACAATACAACACATTATTACACCACTACTCTACCACTACATATCTACAATACAACACATTATTACACCACTACTCTACCACTATATATCTACAATACAACACATTATTACACCACTACATATCTACAATACAACACATTATTACACCACTACTCTACCACTACATATCTACAATATAACACATTATAACACCACTACACTACCACTACATCTCAAATACAACACATTATTACACCACTACATATCTACAATACAACACATTATTACACCACTACATATCTACAATATAACACATTATTACACCACTACTCTACCACTACATATCTACAATACAACACATTATTACACCACTACATATCTACAATATAACACATTATTACACCACTACTCTACTACTACATATCTACAATACAACACATTATTACACCACTACTCTACTACTACATATCTACAATACAACACATTATAACACCACTACATATCTATAATACAACACATTATTACACCACTACTCTACCACTACATATCTACAATACAACACATTATTATAATGTGACTATGGTAAGTCTGTCAGTATATATTAATGTGACTATGGTAACCTGTCAGTTATATCAATGTGACTATGGTACCTGTCAGTTATACAATGTGACTATGGTAACCTGTCAGTATATATTAATTGACTAGGTAACCTGTCATATATATGATGACTATGGTAACCGTCAGTATATTAATGTGACTATGTAACCTGTCAGTATATATTAATGTGACTATGGTAACCTGTCAGTATATATTAATGTGACTATGGTAACCTGTCAGTATATATCAATGTGACTATGGTAACCTGTCAGTATATATTAATGTGACTATGGTAACCTGTCAGTATATATTAATGTGACTATGGTAACCTGTCAGTATATATGAATGTGACTATGGTAACCTGTCAGTATATATGAATGTGACTATGGTAACCTGTCAGTATATATGAATGTGACTATGGTAACCTGTCAGTATATATGAATGTGACTATGGTAACCTGTCAGTATATATGAATGTGACTATGGTAACCTGTCAGTATATATTAATGTGACTATGGTAACCTGTCAGTATATATACATGTGACTATGGTAACCTGTCAGTATATTAATGTGACTATGGTAACCTGTCAGTATATATAATGTGACTATGGTAACCTGTCAGTATATATAATGTGACTATGGTAACCTGTCAGTATATATAATTGTGACTATGGTAACTGTCAGTATATAGAATGTGACTATGGTAACCTGTCAGTATATATAAGTGACTATGGTACCCGTATATATTAATGTGACTATGGTAACTTTCAGATATATTAAGTGTGACTATGGTAACCTGTCAGTATATATTAATGTGACTATGGTAACCTGTCAGTATATTATGTATATAGTTGACTATGGTAACCTGTCAGTATATATTAATGTGACTATGGTAACCTGTCAGTATATATTAATGTGACTATGGTAACCTGTCAGTATATTAATGTGACTATGGAACCTGTCAGTATATATTAATGTGACTATGGTAACCTGTCAGTATATATAATGTGACTATGGTAACTGTCAGTATATATAATGTGACTATGGTAACTCTGTCAGTAATATTATGTGACTATGTAACCTGTCAGTATATATAATGTGACTATGGTAACCTGTCGTATTATATTAATGTGACTATGGTAACCTGTCAGTATATATAATGTGACTATGGTAACCTGTCAGTAGTATATTATGTGACTATGGTAACCTGTCAGTATATATTAATGTGACTATGTACTGTCAGTACTATTAATGGATATGGAACTGTCAGTATATATACATGTGACTATGGTAACCTGTCATGATATAATGTGACTATGGTAACCTGTCATTAATTTAATGGATATGGTAACCTGTCAGTATTATAATGTGACTATGGTAACTGTCAGTATATATATAATGTGACTATGGTAACCTGTCAGTATATATAATGTGATATGGTAACCTGTCAGTATATATTAATGTACTATGGTACCTGTCAGTATATATAATGTGACTATGGTAACCTGTCAGTAATATGAACGTGACTATGGTAACCTGTCAGTATTATTAATGTGACTATGGTAACCTGTCAGTATATATTAATGTGACTATGGTAACCTGTCAGTATAATAAATGTGACTATGGTAACCTGTCAGATATATTAATGTGACTATGGTAACCTGTCAGTATATATTAATGTGACTATGGTAACCTGTCAGTACTATTAATGTGACATGGTAACCTGTCAGTATTATAAAGTGACTATGGTAACCTGTCAGTATATATAATGTGACTATGGTAACTGTCAGTATGATATTAATGTGACTATGGTAACCTGTCAGTATATATAATGTGACTATGGTAACCTGTCAGTATATATTAATGTGACCTATGGTAACCTGTCAGTATTTAATGTGACTATGGAACTGTAGTATATATAATGTGATATGGTAACCTGTCAGATATATAATGTGACTATGGTAACCTGTCAGTATATATTAATGTGACTATGGTAACCGTCAGTATATATAAATGTGACTATGGTAACCTGTCAGTATATTAATGTGACTATGGTAACCTGTCAGTATTATAAGTGACTATGGTAACCTGTAGTATATATAATGTGACTATGGTAACCTGTCAGTATATATTAATGTGACTATGGTAACCTTCAGATATATTTAATGTGACTATGGTAACCTGTCAGTATATATGAATGTGACTATGGTAACCTGTCAGTATAATAATGTGGACTATGGTAACCTGTCTCTGTATATATTAATGTGACTATGGTAACCTGTGGTATATATATGTGACTATGGTAACCTGTCAGTATATATTAATGTGACTATGGTAACCTGTCAGTATATATTAATGTGACTATGGTAACTGTCAGTATAATAATGTGACTATGGTAACCTGTCAGATATATTATGTTACTATGTAACCTGTCAGTATATATAATGTGACTATGGTAACCTGTCATATATATAATGTGACTATGGTAACTGTCAGTATATATTAATGTGACTATGGTAAACTGTCAGTATATATTAATAGTGACTATGGTAACCTGTCAGTATATATGAATGTGACTATGGTAACCTGTCAGTATATAATGTGACTATGGAACCTGTCAGTATATAAGTGACTATGGTAACCTGTCAGTTATATAATGTGACTATGGTAACCTGTCAGTATATATTACATGTGACTATGGTAACCTGTCATATATATAATGTGACTATGGTAACCGTCAGTATATATGAATGTGACTATGGTAACTGTCAGTATATATGAATGTGACTATGGTAACCTGTCAGTATATTTAATGTGACTATGGTAACTGTCAGTATATATGAATGTGACTATGGTAACCTGTCAGTATAATGAATGTGACTATGGAACCTGTCAGTATATATAATGTGACTATGGTAACTGTCAGTATATATTAATGGACTATGGTAACCTGTCAGTATTATTAATGTGACTATGGTAACCTGTCGTATATATTAATGTGACTATGGTAACCTGTCAGTATATATAATGTGACTATGGTAACCTGTCAGTATATATGAATGTGACTATGGTAACCTGTCAGATATAAGAATGTGACTATGGTAACTGTCAGTATATATGAATGTGACTATGGTAACCTGTCAGTATATATAATGTGACTATGGTAACCTGAGTATATATAATGTGACTATGGTAACCTGTCAGTATTATAATGTGACTATGGTAACCTGTCAGTATATATTAATGTGACTATGGTAACCTGTCAGTATATATGAATGTGACTATGGTAACCTGTCAGTATATATTAATGTGACTATGGTAACCTGTCAGTATATATCAATGTGACTATGGTAACCTGTCAGTATATATCAATGTGACTATGGTAACCTGTCAGTATATAATGTGACTATGGTAACCTGTCAGTATATATAATGTGGATATGTAACCTGTCAGTATATATGAATGTGACTATGGTAACCTGTCAGTATATATTAATGTGACTATGGTAACCTGTCAGTATATATAATGTGACTATGGTAACCTGTCAGTATATATAATGTGACTATGGTAACCTGTCAGTATATATTAATGTGACTATGGTAACCTGTCAGTATTATATTAAGTGACTATGGTAACTGGCGTATATATAATGTGACTATGGTAACCTGTCAGTATATATTAATGTGACTATGGTAACTGTCAGTATATATTAATGTGACTTGGTAACCTGTCGTATATATTAATGTGACTATGGTAACCTGTCAGTATATATATGTTACTATGGTAACCTGTCAGTATATATAATGTGACTATGGTAACCTGTCAGTATATATTAATGTGACTATGGTAACCTGTCGTATATATTAATGTGACTATGGTAACCTGTCAGTATATATGAATGTGACATATGGTAACCTGTCAGTATATATGAATGTGACTATGGTAACTGTCAGTATATATAATGTGACTATGGTAACCTGTCAGTATATATTAATGTGACTAGGACCTGTCAGTATATATAATGTGACTATGGTAACCTGTCAGTATATATTAATGTGACTATGGTAACCTGTCAGTATATATTTAATGTGACTATGGTAACCTGTCGTATATATAATGTGACTATGGTAACCTGTCAGTATATATATGGTACTATGGTAACCTGTCAGATATATAATGGGACTATGGTAACCTGTCAGTATATATTAATGTGACTATGGTAACTGTCAGTGTCAGTATATATTAATGTGACTATGGTACCTGTCAGTATATATAATGTGACTATGGTAACCTGTCAGTATATATAATGGACTATGGTAAACCGTCAGTATATAATGTGACTATGGTAACCTGTCAGTATATACATGTGACTATGGAACCTGTCAGTATATAACTGTGACTATGGTAACCTGTCAGTATTATTAATGTGACTATGGTAACCTGTCAGTATATAATGTGATATGGTAACCTGTCAGTATATATGAATGTGACTATGGTAACCTGTCAGTATTATAAATGTGACTATGGTACTCAGTATATATTAATGTGAATATGGTTAACCTGTCAGTATAATATAATGTGACTATGGTAACCTGTCAGATATATTAATGTGACTATGGTAAATGTCAGTATATATAATGTGATATGGTAACCTGTCAGTATATATTAATGTGACATGGTAACCGTCAGTAGTATATATTAATGTGACTATGGTAACCTGTCAGTATATTATAATGTGACTATGGTAACCTGTCAGTATATATGAATGTGACTATGGTAACCTGTCAGTATATATAATGTGACTATGGTAACCTGTCGTAGTATATATTAATGTGACTATGGTAACCGTCAGTATTATTAATGTGACTATGGTAACCTGTCAGTATATATTAATGTGACTATGGTAACTGTCTGTAGTATATTAATGTGACTATGGTAAACCTGTCAGTTATATTAATGTGACTATGGTAACCTGTCAGATATATAATGTGTAGGTACCTGTCAGTATATATTAATGTGACTATGGTAACCTGTCAGTATATATGAATGTGACTATGGTAACCTGTCAGTATATATTAATGTGACTATGGTAACCTGTCAGTATATATTAATGTGACTATGGTAACCGTCAGTATAATAATGTGACTATGGTAACCTGTCAGTATATATTAATGTGACTATGGTAACCTGTCAGTATATATTAATGTGACTAGGTAACCTGTCAGTATATATTAATTGTGACTATGGTAACCTGTCAGTATATATAATGTGACTATGGTAACCTGTCAGTTATATTATGTGACTATGGTAACTGTCAGTATATAGAATGTGACTATGGTAACTTGTCAGTATATATTAATGTGACTATGGTAACCTGTCAGTATATATGAATGTGACTATGGTAACCTGTCGTATTATGAAATGTGACTATGGTAACCTGTCAGTATATATGAATGTGACTATGGTAACCTGTCAGTTATATTATATGACTTGGTAACCTGTCAGTATATATTAATGTGACTATGGTAACCTGTCAGTATATATAATGTGACTATGGTAACCTGTCAGTAATATTAATGTGACTTGGTAACCTGCAGTATATATTATGTGACTATGGTAACCTGTCAGTATATATAATGTTGACTATGGTAACCTGTCAGTATATATTAATGTGACTATGGTAAACCTGTCAGTATATATTAATGTGAATATGGTAACCGTAGTATATAAATGTGACTATGGTAACCTGTCAGTATATATAATGTGACTATGGTAACACTGTCAGATATATGAATGTGACTATGGTAAACTGTCAGTATATATGAATGTGACTATGGTAACCTGTCAGTTATATAATGTGACATGTAACTGTCAGTATATATTAATGTGACTATGGTAAACTGGTCAGTATATATTAATGTGACTATGGTAACTGTCAGTATATATAATGTGACTATGGTAACTGCAGTATATTAATGTGACTATGGTAACCTGTCAGTATATATTAATGTGACTATGGTAAACCTGTCAGTATATATAATGTGACTATGGTAACATGTCGTATATATGAATGTGACCTATGGTAACCTTGTCAGTATATATTATGTGACTATGGTAACCTGTCATAGTATATATCTAATGTGACTATGGTAACCTGTCAGTATATATTATGTGACTATGGTAACCTGTCAGTTATATTAATGTGACTATGTAACCTGTCAGTATATATGAATGCGACTATGGTAACCGTCAGTATATATGAATGTGACTATGGTAACCTGTCAGTATATATAATGTGATATGGTACCTGTCAGTATATATTAATGTGACTATGGTAACCTGTCAGTATATATAATGTGACTATGGTAACCTGTCAGTATATATTAATGGACTATGGTAACTGTCAGTATATATTAATGTGACTATGGTAACCTGTAAGTATATATTAATGTGACTATGGTAACCTGCGTGTATATATACATGTGACTATGGTAACCTGTCAGTATATATACTTGTACTATGGTAACCTGTCAGTATATATCAATGGACATGGTAACCGTCAGTATATTAATGTGACTATGGTAACCTGTCAGTATATATTAATGTGACTATGGTAACCTGTCAGTATATATGAATGTGACTATGGTAAACTGTCAGTATATATATGTGACTATGGTAACCTGTCAAGTATATATTAATGTGACATGGTAACCTGTCAGTATATATTAATGTGACTATGGTAACCGTCAGTTATTATAATTTGACTATTGGTAACCTGTCAGTATATATTAATGTGACTATGGTAACCTGTCAGTATATATAATGTGCTATGGTAACGTCAGTATATATACATTGTGACTATGGTAACCTGTCAGTATATATAATGTGACTATGGTAAAACTGTCAGTAATATTACATGGACTATGGTAACCTGTCAGTATATATTAATGTGACTATGGTAACCTGTCAGTATATAGAATGTGACTATGGTAACCTGTCAGTATATTTCATGTGACTATGGTAAATGTCAGTATATATTATGTGACTATGGTAACTGTCAGTATATATGAATGTGACTATGGTAACCGTCAGTATATATATGTGACTATGGAACCTGTCGTATATATTATGTGACTATGGTAACGCTGTCCGTATATATACAGTGACTATGGTAATGTCAGTATATATTAATGTGACTATGGTAAACTGTCAGTATATATTAATGTGACTATGGTAACCCTGTCAGTATATATACATGTGACTATGGTAAACCTGTCAGTATATATTAATTGTGACTATGGTAACCTGTCAGTATATATGAATGTGACTATGGAACTTGTCAGTATATATTAATGTGACTATGGTAACCTGTCAGTATATATATGAATGGACTATGGAACTTGTCAGTATAATGATGTGACTAGTAACCTGTCAGTATATATCTTAAGTGGACTATGGTAACCTGTCAGTATATTTAATGTGACTATGGTAACCTCGTATAATTTAATGTGACTATGGTAACCTGTCAGTATTATATTAGTGACTAGGTAACCTGTCAGTATATATTAATGTGACTATGGTAACCTTCAGTATATATATGTGGACTATGGTAAACTGTCAGTATATATAAGTGAACTATGGTACCTGTCAGTATATATTAATTGACTATGGTAACCTGTCAGTATATATTAATGTGATATGGTAACCTGTCAGTATATAGTAATGTGACTATGCGTAACCTGTCAGTATAATTAATGTGACTATGGTAAACCTGTCAGTATATTAATGTGACTATGGTAAACCTGTCAGTATATATAATGTGACTATGGTACCATGTCAGTATATATCAATGTGACTAGGTAACCTTCAGTATATATTAATGTGACTATGGTAACCTGCTAGTATAATTAATGTGATATATGGTAACCTGTCAGTATATATAATGTGACTATGGTAACCTGTCAGTATATATAATGTGACTATGGTAACTGTCAGTATATATATGTGACTATGGTAACCTGTCAGTATATATTAATGTGACTATGGTAACCTGTCAGTATATATTAATGTGACTATGGTAACCTGTCAGTATATATTAATGTGACTATGGTAATCTGTCAGTATATATCAATAGTGACTATGGTACCTGTCAGTATACTATAATTGGACTATGGTAACCTGTCAGTATATATAATGTGTATGTAACCTGTCAGTTCATATATTAATGTGACTATGGTAACTGTCAGTAATATGAATGTGACTATGGTAACCTGTCAGTATATATTAATGTGACTATGGTAACCTGTCAGTATTATACATGGACTATGGTAACCTGTCAGTAGATATAAGTGTGACTATGGTAACCTGTCAGGATATATTATTGTGACTATGGTAACCTGTCAGTTATATTATGTTGACTATGGTAACCTTTCAGTATATATCTGAAATGGATAGTGTAAACCTGTCAGTATATTAAATGTGACTATGGTAACCTGTCAGTATATATATGTTGACTATGGTACCTGTCAGTATATATTATGTGACTATGGAACCGTGTCAGTATATATTAATGTGACTATGGTAACCTGTCAGTATATATTAAGTTGGACTATGGTAACCGTCAGTATATTAATGTGACTATGGTACTGTCAGTATATATAATGTGACTTGGTAACTGCCAGTATATATTAATGTGACTATGGTAACCTGTCAGTACATATATAAGTGATAAGGAAC